>NC_086450.1:370161717-370461717 GCF_028390025.1 Pseudophryne corroboree | reverse complement strand
GATGATTACAGCATCTAAAAAATGTACAATATATATTTTTCATTGTTCGTACTGTGTTCAAAATTGCATGGAAATGCCTGGAAATTAATGTTATGAGGGTTAATAATACTCTAGGAACAAAACATGGCCAAATCATGTGATTTTAGCTGTTTTAATAATAAAAAAAATGAAACCAAAATCAGCAAAAATGGGCTGACATACTGTAGGTCTTTATCAATAACTACATCAGGGATCCAAGAGAGGCAGAGTGTGTATGTAGTGGAAGGATTGATTGATTGATTGATTGATTGATTGATTGATCAGTAATTTAATTTAATTTGTTTGATTTAAAAAATTTCAATTAATCATTGGAGGCATTGGTGACAGTCTTTGTTGCATAGATAACAATTTTTATTGGTTATATGATTGCACTAATCTGACTTTTACTAATCCGACTTTTACTTTTTCTTTGATTTTAAATGCCTTGATTTAAGCCGTTTATGCCTCTCCTCTTAATTTTTCGTCCTCCATTTCTATCAACAAACGTGAACCAAGTAGGATACAACACACACCACAATTTGTACAAAAAAATGTACCACCAACAGTGTTACAATCCAGATATGAGTCAGAGATAATCTAATGCTACATTTTAGTTTCACCAACAGTGTCTCACAATACGTGTATGAGTATGAAAAAATATATTGTGTGGTACTACTGTACCTTCACCCACAGTGTCATACAATACATGTATGAGTCAGGAATAGTAATCAAACACTACGGTTTAATTTCACCAACAGTGTCGCACAATACGTGTATGAGTGCGAAATAATATCAAACTGCGGTCTGACCGGCAGTGTCACGTGAATATAAAATAAAAATTGTGTAGTACACTGGGGGCCAGCACAAACTAAAAAAAAATATTATTCTTTTTTATAATTAAATTTTAGGATTGTTAGCTTTTATTATTTTAATTTTACACTGGGGCGGAGCCTCTGGATGAACGGACAGATCACCCCTAGGTGGACAGAGCATCCCTTGTCAGATACACCAGACAACAGACAGAGTACCCCTGGACTGAAACTGATAGAAGTCAGACACACCAGCCCCTGGTTGTACACACAGTATACTGGGCTTTCTTAACACTGGGGCAGAGCCCCTAGTTGTATATGGACAGATCACCCATTGTCAGATACACCACCAGATGACAGACAGAGCACCCCTGGACTGATACTTATACATAGGACACACTAGGACCCACCAGCCCCTGGATGCACACACAGTGCACTGTTGTGTTTTGTTTTTCTTTAACACTGGGACAGAGTCCCTGGATGTATATGGATTATGGACAAAACCCTGTAAGAATCCTAAAGTGGGATGATGATGTTTTGCCTTGTTTTGGGATCCGAGTCTGGTGGGAAACCCCGAGCCGACTCGGATACGGACTCGGATAGTGAAGTTTGGGTGGGTCCGGATCTTGGAGAACTGGACCACTCATCTCTACTCGGGACACTTACAGGAGGGGTGCCTTGGATTGGTAGTTCAGGACCAAATCAAATTATTTATGGTCAATGTAATAGGCTTAACCCATGCTGGTGGGTGTAAATCATAAAATATGTGGACAAACAGAAGCAAATTCTGTCTCTCCCCATATAATTGAACCTAAGGACGACATATAAACACAATTTAATTCATTTAATATTTTTTTTCTAAATTTCTCAATAAGAAACTAGGTGTAGGGGTGACGTGAAAAACAATCTGATACTCTAGGGCATCGTGATTCAAAAAAGTTTGGGAACCACTGCCGTAGGGAAATGCTATGCATCCAGGCATGGGGATTATTAGAGAAATTTGATTGTATATTGTGTCAGGGTGTAGATGTGAAACTAGGGATGTCTGGCACCTGAGCACGTAGTTTTGTTAGTACACCGTCTCATCCAGACCACGCCTATTTTGCACCAGCTCATTATTTGTTTCCATCATGATTTGCCTCTCATCTACCTTGCTTTGTCACCCAATGCTATGACAGTTATGGTACAAAAAAACAGTAGGCAGTCAATTTACTGGCTGTCGGGATCCCGGCTGTCAGGATACCGACGCCGGAATCCCGAAACCCAGTGAAATCCCCACTTGTGCGGTGGTCCATGCCACCATCCGAGGGTGAATATAACCACACACTGTGCTCTCTGCCGGTATCCTGGCGTTGGTCTCTTGACCGCCAGGATCCCGACAGCCAAGCTTGTGAATCACCCCCATTTGTTTTACAGTATATAAACGCCATAATTGTGCATCTTCTTAGTACTTAATTTCATATTGGTGCCCTACTTAGGATGCTTTTGCCTTTAGCTTCCATTGCTGCATACATTCAATGGGCCCTGATTCCAGGATATATATATATAAATAAATATATTCTACACTTAAGTTAGGTACACATTAGACGATGTGTGTACCCAGCGATACTGGCGGCGATGGGACCCGGCAGGGTTGGCGGCATCGGTGGGGGAGGCGGAGCTGGCGGTCACCTGCTGGACCTGCATGCAGGTCTGACAGAGGGTGTCGCTGACAATGCACGGGAGCACGTATCATCATTGACATAGTGTGTATACATTGGATGGTTTCAACGATGTATCGTTCTGATCCATCAGAATGGAGCACATCATTTACAATATCGTCTGGTGTGTACACGGCATTAGTTGATGGGATTACTGCTTTTATTGTTTATTTATTTTTCCCCGGCATGCATCCCTGAGCTTCATAGAATAATGAAATAATGATCAAACCGTAACCCATAAAACTAGAGCTGTGGGGCGGGCACTTTTCGTGTTTTGTGTTTTGGTTTTGGTTCTAATTCCCCGCTCGTGTTTTGGTTTTGGATATGGATGATTTTTGAAAAAAACATAAAAATAGCTAAAATCACAGAATTTAGGGGTAATTTTTTTTTTTTAAATTCATTTCCACTCATTTCCAGTCTATTCTGAACACCTCACACCTCACAATATTGTTTTTAGGCCAAAAGGTGGCTGGATGACTAAGGTAAGCGACACAAGTGTGCGGCACAAACACCTGGCCCATCTAGGAGTGGCACTGCAGTGGCAGATATGGATTGCAGATTTAAAAAAATAGGCCCCAAGCAGCACATAATGCAAAGAAGAAAAAGAGGTGCAATTAGGTAGCTGGATGATTAAGATAAGCGACACAAGTGTGCGGCACAAACAACATGGGACGTGCTGGAATTTGCCCAGATGTAATACACGCACAATATTGGTGGCACAGGATAGCGTACCCCTAAACCAAACACACACACACACCCTTTTATTTGACGCTATTATAATAATATGCAGCATAGGCGAGTGTACCCCTACACCACACAGGGCAAACCCTGTAAAAATTATTTGGATTAAATATTAATAACCCCTTTATTTGGAGTAAATAATATACAGCACAGGACAGCACCACTGAATTTATATGGCAGCACCACTGGACTGGATTTATACGGAATTATATGGATTTGTATGGAATTGTACGGCAGGATCATTGAATTATATGGCAGGTTTACTGGAATTATATGGCAGGATCACTGGAATTATACGGCAGGATCACTGGAATTATACGGCAGGATTACTGGAATTATACGGCAGGATTATTGGAATTATACGACAGTACCACTGTAATTATACGTCAGGATTACTGTAATTATACGGCAGGATCACTGTAATTATACAACTGTATTACTGTAATTATACGCTAGGATTACTGTAATTATATGTCAGGATTACTGGAATTATACAGCAGGATTACTGGAATTATACGGCAGGATCACTGTAATTATACAACAGGATTACTGGAATTATACGGCAGGATTACTGGAGTTATACGCCAGGATCACTGGACATATATGGCAGTTCCACTGGACATATACGGCAGTACCACTGGACATATACGGCAGTACCACTGGACATATACGGCAGTTCCACTGGACATATACGGCAGTACCACTGGACATATACGGCAGTTCCATTGGACATATACGTCAGCACAGGAACACCACCACTGGACTGATGCAGGACAACACAGCACCACTGCAATGGACTGGATTTATACAGCAACACTGGACATATGGCAGCAGAGGACACCACTGTGACTGGTCACTGGACTGACTGATGCACAGGAAACTACCACTGGTCTGATGCAGCACAATACACCACCACTGTAAGGGACTTATTATACAGCAGCACTGGACATATGGCAGCAGAGGACACCACCCCTGTGACTGGACTGATGCAGCACAATGCAGCAGCACCACCACTGAAATGATGCAGCACAACACAGCACTACTGGACAGCACTGGACATATGGCAGCAGAGGACGCAACCACTGTGACAGGACAGATGCAGCACAGGACACTGAGAGAACGGAGACACGTCCTCTCTCTACACTCTCCAACGCTGGAGTGAAAATGGCGGCGACGCGCGGGTACTTATATGAAATCCAAACCCTGCGAGAATCCGACAGCGGGATGATGACGTTTTGCCTCATTCTGGTTTCCGAGTCAGGCGGGAAAACCCGAGCCTGACTCGGATCCGGGCTCGGATGGTAAAGTCCGGTATGGTTCGGTTCCCTGAGAACCGAACTTGCTCATCTCTACATAAAACCAATGGTATACTATGCGTATATACTATTACTGGTCACATTAACATAGAACCAACATAAATAAAGTTATATTACAGCAGATTATCTCCTTACAACATTGATCACATTGTAGTGTACAATTAAAAACCATAATTAGCACTGCGTGGGAATGAAAATCTTTTGATACTCATTAAAATTGCTCTGCAATTACTCATCCACATACAGAAAATAAACATTCATTTTTTTATCCTCCTTAAAATTCAACGCAAGTAAAGTTGTAAATAAGACATACAATTATAGGGGCACCAGATCTGAATTAATTCAAATCAATTGAGGACCATACAGTGTGTAAATACTTTATTAAAGTCTCTTTCATTCCATGTCTAAATTATAGCGGGTCAGTGGAATAGCTACTGTAAGATGTTTGGTAAACATATTCTCTAGCTTACAGTAAACATAAATACCGTAACCTTTAAAACAATGCTGGGTGTATGTTTGTTCCGAGGGTTTAATTGGCAACTGAATACAAGTGTTTCATTGAAGGAATTACTCCCTACAGTATAAATCAATTTTCCTTACATGCCCAAGCTATTACCCTGTTGGGGGTTTGCTGAAGATATAAAAGTTATGTAAATATCACTTTTCATGAGAAACTAATCCTGTGGGATAGCTAATTAGAATGTGTTGTTATGAAATATCATACCAAAGTTTCAGAAAGTTTTTTTTCAATGTCTTTATGGATTGGGATAAAATAATCACTGTGAATTTCACAGGCACAAGAGGATAAATAAAAGAAAGGTTTACTTGGTTTTTATTGCTATAGAAAGATGCTTATTACCCAGAATCCTCATCTGTGGACATGAGGTGATGATGATAACAAGAGGTCTTAAGGAAGTTTTAGTCCAAAAGAAGAATGACAGTCCTGATATATTTTTCAGTTTGGGAAAATAAGCCATTTACACCTGTGAATTATTCCTGACATTAAGTAGTTATTGTGTAATGATCGTGTAAATTGGGATGCGTTTAGGATTCCGGCAGTCGTGGATGCTGGTGGTCATGTGACCAATGCCGCAATCCTGACACCACTTGGAATCCCGGCGCCGAAACACCAACCGCCGACATACAAAAGGAAGCATTGGGGGTCACTGATAGGGTTAGGGCCTGGGGGGCTTAGGTACTAGGGGGGAGGTAGCAGTAGCTGCCATCCCCCACTTCTTAGCCCTAGCTGCGACTCCCAGAGCTTTAACCATTAGCAGCCACCCCCGAATCTTAGCTCTGGCCGCCACCCCAGGTGGGTTAGGGTAGGGGACAGGGGAGGGGTAAATAAATTACCACGTCCCCTGTCGGCATTCTAAATGTCAGAATGCCAGTCATGTGATCGCCAGCATCCCGTCAGCCAGGATACCATACCAAACCCTGTAAAACAATACATTTGCTGTGGCTTGATATTGAACCAACAAAATAGAATGATCTCTAAATCCTGGAAACCTCAAAAATTGGCTATAGGTTTGAACGATTTGCTGGTACAAAGTTTTGCAGATACTGTAGTGTTCTTTGGTTTTATACAACCAAATTGATATTTGTCATCCTAGTATATTACAAATTTAGGGGTTGATTTATCAAGCAGTGAAATGAGCAAAAAAGTGGACCAGTTGAGAAGTTGCCCATGGCAACCAATCAACTTCTAGGTAGCAAATATCAAGTACATTCTATAAAATGATAGGTGGAAGTTGATTAGTTGCTATGTGCACAGTTTGCCAAAAATTGCGAGATCTGTTTATAATTGCTTACAACTCTGAATTAGACCCTACTGTATCTAAAATCTGCAGTCAAAAGAAAGGAAGGAATACAGAGATAGGTTCATTAGAATAAAGAATGGTCAGAGGCAGCCATGTACAGAGGTGAAGATGAGGACAAGCCAGTAACAGTACATGCATAGAGAATGGCTGAAGACAGAATGCTGCAGGAGACAGCAGCAATTAGATTACCGGGCAGAAACACAATAATCTGGCAAGGAGGGAGTGATAGTGCCTGATGTTTATAGGAAGTCGGGGGTGTAGCTAAATCGACATGTCAGACTTGCCTCATATCTATAGGAAGGTGTCGTACAACAGACAGAGCCATAGAGAGCGCAATACATAATGTAAGGAGGCGTGTTCACACCTCCTTACAAAAATAAAAGTATTTGGGGCTGTGCTCGCTCCACGGGGGAAACTGTGTACTCCTCAGCCAAGGGCAGATCTAGGGTGGGGGGGGGGGGGGGGCAGTCAGTATAATCTCTCCTCCACCCACCTCGTACAGACAGAGGAGACTGCGGGACATTAGAACCCACTCTAGCCCCCTCATGGTGGCCCTGCCAATAGAGGCCCATCCATAGGCAGAGTTTGATTTCTTATAGTACTATTCCTTCCAATATGTTCCCTGGATGATTCAGTGGATGTGTTATTGGGATCGTTAAGGTGAAAGTCCTTAGTTAGGAGATTAATGTTTTCTGCCAGCTCTAAAGAACTTTCTTCTAGTTCATACACTTTCCTTTTAACCAGGTATTGCAGTCTACAGTATTTCTGTTAATTCCAGAGTCCAGAATTGTCTGTACAATACATTCTTCATCTCCTTAAACAGTTACTGGTGGTGGAAGAGTTAAAATTTCACCTGGAAAAGGATTCTCATGAAATGGCTTAAGCAGAAAGATGGGTTGTTACATTAACAAAATGTTTTTTTCAGAGACTGGAACCAAAACACTTTTGGTAAACTTGAAATTAAACCACAATTATAAAAAAAATGTGTTACCCAGTTTGAGGTAAAGTCCATGCATTTATGCAGCCTCCATCCATCAAGTACTAGCAGGGTTGGACTGGCCCACAGGGGTACAGGGGAAATCACCGGTGGGCCCCACTGTCTGGGAGCCCTCCTCCTCCTCTAGTGATCAGGATCCAGACTTCTTGAATTATACATTATACTGCACAGGACTATGATGTATTCTCTACAGTGCATTGCCAATATTTATCTTGTACATTATCATGCACGCACTAGCAGTATTTATATATTTGACAAGAAGCCCAGCCAGTGACTGACTGGGGCCTTAATTCAGCCCTGGCATTTGTGAACATCACAGGGGGTACGCGCGCATCTCGAGGGGCGTGCCTCATGACGTATGGGGACGTGCCGTGAGTCATGGGGGCGTGGAGTCGTGGCACACCCCCATTTCCATGGAGACCATGGAACCAGAGGGCCGGAGGCTGCGCTGCGTGCAGCCTTCCCAGCTCTCTGAGTGACCGGTTCGGCCCACCTGCCCATCGGACCTTCTTGCATGTGCCAGATGGCCAGTCCGGCCATGGGCCAAGCCCATGCACTCACTAATGGTTAGGCAAACCAATGTAGTGGCTGGCCACACCACCTCTGGATACTGACCACACCCCTAAACATGGGCCCCTATCACTGCATTCCCCGGTGGGCCCTTCATGCCCCAGTCCAACACTGAGTACTTGTACTAGCACTATACTTGGTACACGAAATGTGTCTGAAACCAGAGGGATTTCTGCTTATGCACAGCTCAAAGGCACTGACACCATTCGCTATACCAGCATTTGTGATCCGACCATCGGCATTAACAACTGTGTTCCTCCCAGGGACAGATCCAGGTTTCATCTCCGTGTGCCCCGTGATCGTGATTCCAGTAAATACTCTGCTCTTCTGAGACCGACTGCCATTTAGCACTATTGCTTTGTTACCAATAGTCAGCACTGCATCTTCCAAGCTGCACACACAGTTACTGGACTACTGCCGTTAATTGAAACTCTGAATCGCTGGTTGATTCCCCTGGTTCCATTTTAGTATTCTTGCATAGCACTAATCTGTGGTTCTTATGTGTCGCTAGGGTGCCTCTGCGCCTGTTAACCTATGAGTCAGAGAAACATCAAGCCTCACCGGTTTCTGTACGTCTCATCTCACACCCAGGGTCCAGAGCCGTATCTAAAGAATCTGAGAACTGTGACACAACTCCCAAATGCTCTCTTCTTTACTGCAGTAGAAGATGTGCCTCAAAGACAAACACAACTCCAAAATGTTCTTTTATTCACTCTAGCAGAATATGTACCTCAGATACAAACACAACTCCAAAATGATCTCTTTTTCACTCTAGTAGAAGATGTACCTCAAAGACAAACACAACTCCAAAATGTTCTCTTATTCACTCTAGTAGAAGATGTACCTCAAAGACAAACACAACTCCAAAATGTTCTCTTATTCACTCTAGTAGAAGATGTACCTCAAAGACAAACACAACTCCAAAATGATCTCTTATTCACTCTAGTAGAAGATGTACCTCAAAGACAAACACAACTCCAAAATGTTCTCTTATTCACTCCAGTAGAAAATGTGCCTTACAAGACAAACACAGCTCCAAAATTTTCTCTTATTCACTCCAGTAGAAGATGTGCCTCAGAGACAAACAGATGAACACGAAATAGTGTATTATCATAAAACAAAGATAATATATTAAAGTGCTAACAAAATAAGCACCATAAATATAATTAAAAGCATAAGATGTAAAAAAAATTCCAGTTAAGGTGACTAGAGTGATTACCCAAAAATGGCTAAATGAAGGTTTGAAACACCACCCTTTTCTCACACTCGGGAAGAGAACGGGGGTATAAACAACACTCTTGATGGTAGCCTGGTCCAGGTAAACAGTGCGGGTCACAAAACACCCACGCCAACCTGTTTCAGATAAATCCTTTGTCAAGGTGTGTCTACAGTATGTGGTATATTAAGAAGTTAAATATATTTTTCTTTTGTCTTGCATTCATTGTCATTATGTTCTCAAGGTAAGTTACCACATAACTTAATGATGTTCTAGGGATTTTAAAATGTGCTTGTTCTGGTTTGAAAGGGCTAATAATTTATTCTGAAAGGCTAGCATTCGTGAGAAGCACAGTAGAAACATTAATCTTTACAATTAATACATACAGTATATAGCAGTGGTCTCCAACATTAATTGGGGTGTGAGCTACTTGAGAAAAATGAAACCTCTGAAAGAGCTACTAATTTAAAAAAAAAAAAAAAACTGTCTAATTACCAAATGTTCCTTCCGCAGCTGCCTCTTGCTTGCTTGGGCAGGTAATCCCTATATGCGGGTCCTGCAGAGCTACTAAAAAAATTTTTCAAATGAAAACTGTCTAATAACCAAATGTTCCTTCTGCTGCTGCCTCTTGCTTGCTCGGGCAAGTAATCCCTATATGTGTGGCCTTGTAGCTCTATATCAGTTATGCATAATGCCCCCAGTGTAGTGCAGATTACACGAAATGCCCCAAGCAGTGCCAGAAACATGTAATAACCCCAGCAGTGTCAGAAACATGGAAAGCCCCCAGCAGTGCCAAATATAATTCCCCCCCGTAGTGCCAGACATAAAGATGTAGCCATGCTCATCTTTGTTGCGATGCAACATGGTGCAACACTGCTTGCAGCATGGCATGCAAGGCTGCAACTATTAAGTCCTAAGGGAATTAATGGAGTGATCGCCAGCTGCGAATTGGCATAGCTCGGCGTGCCATGCTGTGAGCCATGTTGCAGCATGCTGCATTGCAGCAAAGATGAGCATGGCTATATCGATAATGCCCCCAGCAGTGCCAGATATACTGCCCCAGCAATGCCAGATATAATGCCCCCCAGCAGTGCCAGATGTAATTCCCCCAGCAGTGCCAGTTGTAATGCCCCCCAGCAGTGCCAGATGTAATGCCCCCAGCAATGCCAGTTATAAATTCCTCAAGCAGTGCCAGATGTAATGCCCCCAGCAGTGCCAGATATAATTTCCCCCAGCAGTGCCAGATATAATACCCCCCAGCAGTGCCAGATATAATTCCCCCAGCAGTGCCAGGTGTAATGCCCCCCAGCAGTGCCGGATGTAATGCCCCAGCAGTGCCAGATATAATTTCCCCCAGCAGTGTCAGATATAATGCCCCCTAGCAGTGCCAGATGTAATGCCTCCCAGCAGTGACAGATGTAATGCCCCCAGCAGTGCCAGATATAATTTCCCCCAGCAGTGCCAGATGTAATGCCCACAGCAGTGCCAGATATAATTTACCCCAGCAGTGCCAGATGTAATGCCCCCTGCAATGCCAGATGTAATGCCCATCAGCAATACCAGATATAATTTCCCCCATCAGTGCCAGATGCAATGCCCCCACCAGTGCCAGATATAATGCCCCCTGCAGTGCTCACCCTTGCCGGCTTTTCCTGCCGCAGCTGCCGGTGCTGCTCCTATCTGAAGGGATAGGAGAGGAGGGGAGGTGAAGAGAGTACACCCCGCACCTCTCCTGCTCATCACTGAAAGTCCTGGGGGGCACCGTGTTGACACTCTCCAGCGGCCATTTGATATATGGCGCTGGCTCATGAGCTAACCAAAGCTCGCAGTCCGGCAGCCAATCATCCATATTACAGTTGAAGGAAGCAGTGCCAGACAGTGACTGCCCAAGCCCATGCACTCTGCGAGCTACCGAAAATACTACGGTGAGCTACCGGTAGCTCACAAACGACAGGTTGACGGTCACTGGTATATAGTATGGTGTATGATTAATATCGTCAATGAACGCCTCAACATAAAAAACAAAACATAAAACAATTATACAATAAGAAAGCACTTCACATTTTATATATTCACTCATGTGTCTATGGATATCCCCAGTGGACTGAACAATTTAGTAAGTGTCTGTCTTTTTTCAGTTGCCATGTATTTTTGCTCTCTTTTCTTTAGCATCAATCTGTCGCCTCTACAGATTTCTTTCAAAATATAATTATAGTTCACATAGAATGGAATGAAATACCTCACTAGGCGAATTAACAATATGATGGGACAGATAACAAAAAAATGTGAATACAAATTGTTACAGATACTGTAGCATAAAAAAAAGTAACCTAGTGATGACAGTTCTTAAATGTAACCTAGTGATGACATCTAGTGATGATAAGTATGCTAAATTATTACAGGCCCTATATCCAAAGCAAGACCATGAACAGCACAACATACAGTGCATCCTGAAAGTATTCACAGCGCTTCACTTTTTCCACATTTTGTTATATGATATTTTTGAATATGATGCCACAAGCTTGGCACACCTATCTTTGGGCAGTTTTGCCCATTCCTCTTTGCAGCACCTCTCAAGCTCCATCAGGTTGGATGGGAAGCATCAGAGCACAGCCATTTTCAGATCTCTCCAGAGATGTTCAATTGGATTCAAGTCTGGGCTCTGGCTGGGCCACTCAAGACATTCACAGAGTTGTCCTGAAGCCACTCCTTTGATATATTGGCTGTGTGCTTAGGGTCGTTGTCCTGCTGAAAGTTAATCCGTCATCTCAGTCTGAGGTCAAGAGCACTCTAGAGCAGGTTTTCATCCAGGATGTCTCTGTACATTGCTGCATTCATCTTTCCCTCTATCCTGACTAGTCTGCCACTGAAAAACATCCCCACAGCATGATGCTGCTAACACCATGTTTCACTGTACGGATGGTATTAGCCTGGTGATGAGCTGTGCCTGGTTTCCTCAAAACATGACGCCTGGCATTCACGCCAAAGAGTTCAATCTTTGTCTCATCAGACCAGAGAATTTTGTTTCTCATGGTCTGAGAGTCCTTCAGGTGCATTTTGGCAAACTCCAAGTGGGCTGCTATGTGCTTTTTACTGAGGAGGGGCTTCCGTCTGGCCACTCAACCATACAGGCCTGGTTTGTGTATTGCTGCAGAGATGTTTGGTGCTTCTGGAAGGTTCTCCTTTCTCCACAGAGGAATGCTGTAGCTCTGACAAAGTGACCATTGGGTTCTTGGTCACCTCCCTGACTTGAGCCCTTCTCCCCCGATCGACCAGTTTAGACGGCCGGCCAGTTCTAGAAAGAGTCCTGGTGGTTCCGAACTTCTTCCATTTCCGGATGATGGAGGCCACTGTGCTCATTGGCACATTCAAAGCAGCAGATATTTTTCTGTACCCTTCCCCAGATTTGTGCCTCAAGGCAATCCTGTCTCTGAGCTATACAGACAATTCCTTTGACTCCATGCTTGGTTTGTGCTCAGACATGCATTGTCAAGTATATAGACAGGTGTGTGCCTATCCAAATCATGTCCAATCAACTGAATTTACCACAGGTGGACTCCAGTGAAGCTGCAGGAACATCTCAAGGATGATCAGTGGAAACAGTATGCACCTGAGCTCAATTTTGAGCTTCATGGCAAAGGCTGTGAATACTTATGTACATGTGATTTCTTAGTTTTTTATTTTTAATATATTTTCAAAAATCACAAAAAAAACTTTTTTTCCACATTGTCATTACGGGGTATTGTGTGTAGAATTTTGAGGGAAAAATGAATTTATTCCATTTTGGAACAAGGCTGTAACATAACAAAATATGGAAAAAGTGAAGCACTGTGAATACTTTCTGGATGCACTGTATCTTATATACCTGTTTATAAATGCTATTAAATTTTTTAGCAAAAGTGATCTGCTTGTTGCTAGTTGTATATGTACACTTTACAGATGGACTACAGGTTACTTTACCTTTAACAAACCTTCTCAATACCCTAGATCAGAGTTTTTCAAACTCCACCATTACAGTCTAGGTTTTAAGAATATACTTGCTTGAGCACAGGTGACTAATCAGGACCTCAGTCAATTTGATTCAACTATCTGGACTCAAGTTTGGATATCCTTAAAACCTGAACTGTAATGGTGGAGTCTGGAAACTCTTCACTAGATAGAGCCCTTGGAGCTTTTTTATGTACAGTAGTGTTTTAGGCCGCCATCCAAGTCCATTGCCTTAAAGCCCATTAGTAATGCTGCACATCACTGTCATAACCATGATTTGTTACCACGTTACAGTAGATCAAAGTATCAACTGAACAAGATAATCCCTCAAATTTAGAAAGGCTTGTGATTGGTTGAGAGGCACCCCTGTAAGTGCTTTAAGAGACTTTAGGCCCCCATTTATCAATGAGTTTTATGGCTTAAAACTCATTGTCAGTGATAAATAGGTCAGTTGTATATTTATTAAGGCTGATAGTGTCCTCTGTACTTCATCGCTGCGGCGGTGCTCACACATAGCTGACAAACCCCGCTCACGGGCATGCTAAGCGTGTGTTGGGTTTCTATGTAAACAGCCTGTGAACGCAGCCAGCTTGCATTGTACTGTGCATGTGGCGGAAATTTGCCTAAGACACAGTAATTAAGGACACCAAGGCTAGACGGCACATGTGCAGTAAGTAATGACGCCAAGCCTGGACGGCGCATGTGCAGTAAGTAAAGACACCAAGCCTAGATGGCGCATGTGCAGTAAGTAATGACGCCAAGCCTAGACGGCGCATGTGCAGTAAGTAAAGACGCCAAGCCTAGATTGCGCATGTGCAGTAAGTAAAGATGCCAAGCCTAGACGGCACATGTGCAGTAAGTAATGACGCCAAGCCTGGACGGCGCATGTGCAGTAAGTAAAGACACCAAGCCTAGATGGCGCATGTGCAGTAAGTAATGACGCCAAGCCTAGACGGCGCATGTGCAGTAAGTAAAGATGCCAAGCCTAGACAGCGCATGTGCAGTAAGTAAAGATGCCAAGCCAAGATGGCGCATTGTGCAGTAAGTAAAGACGCCAAGCCTAGACGGCGCATGTGCATTAAGTAATGACGTGAATCCTAGATGGCGCATGTGCAGTAAGTAAAGATGCCAAGCCTAGACGGCGCATGTGCAGTAAGTAAAGATGCCAAGCCTAGACGGCGCATTGTGCAGTAAGTAAAGACACCAAGCCTAGACGGCGCATGTGCAGTAAGTAATGACGCCAAGCCTAGACGGCGCATGTGCAGTAAGTAAAGATGCCAAGCCTAGACGGCGCATGTGCAGTAAGTAAAGACGCCAAGCCTAGACGGCGCATTGTGCAGTAAGTAAAGACGCCAAGCCTAGACGGCGCATGTGCAGTAAGTAATGACGCCAATCCTAGACGGCACATGTGCAGTAAGTAAAGATGCCAAGCCTAGACGGCGCATGTGCAGTAAGTAAAGACGCCAAGCCTAGATTGCGCATGTGCAGTAAGTAAAGATGCCAAGCCTAGACGGCGCATGTGCAGTAAGTAAAGACGCCAAGCCTAGATTGTGCATGTGCAGTAAGTAAAGCCGTCAAGGCTGGACGGTGCATATGCAGTAAGTAAGGACGCCGGGGTTAATCATCATTCGTCAGCACTGCTGGAGTGTCAGCAGGGCTGACAAGACTGATTCCACTACCGCTAATTATGGTATTAGCTCATCTTAAATAGATGAGTATGAAAACAATATACCATGGTGAGGGAAAATGTTAATTATCACTCCCCTCCAAGTTGCATGATAAATGGGGACTTATGCTAGCGCTGCACTGGCGAGAAGCTGTTTGGAGCCTGCCGAAGGGGTTTTGGATAGTGGTGGAAGCTGCAAGATTAAAGCAGTGTCGCTTACTCCAGTGTGCACTCATTAGGGACTAAGTCATTGCTGCACAATAAAGATATACAGATACCAGTGAAGAAAATAGAATTTGTTACCTGTGCATCGAGTTAGTGCCATCAGTGTATGAGCGAGCTGCTGCACCTCAGGTGGCCAAACCTGTAATGCACTATACATAAAAGAAAAAGATATGCTGCGCTCAACTTCTGGTTTATGTGGGTTTATTATGGGTTTATTTATTATGAGTTTATGTGGGCAGTGATAAAGTCCAATGAAAATGGCCCGCAGTGCAATAAGTCCATCAGTATAAAGGTATAATAGTATGAATATGTCATACAGAAATGACTCCTGTAATCGGTGAATGAACCAGACAATAATTAAATCAATAGTCAGATTTTACTTGTCTACAGAATGAAGTAAATTACAGTAGCTGTGTCAGTATTACAAAGCAAAGTCAAATACAAAGCAAACAAAAACAATATACAATGCATGCAACCATGGCACTTCCCATTACAGTGCAATTTGTGCATGCATTGTATATTGTTATTATTTGCTTTGTATTTGCCTACATACAGTAGCCGCATGCACAAGAAGCAGAGTGCAGCACATTTCTTTCTATTATACATATACCAGCCTACATTGTAAAGACCGAGAGCATGTTAACCCAGGACCTGCAGTGCTGCGTCAGTGCCATTTTGCATCTGAGGGGAAAGCCATATCCTATCTGCTGGTCATTACATTTAGCAAGATAATAAACCAGTGTTTACTGTATTTTATTCAATCATATTGTTATAAACTTTTGCATATATAACAGAGCTGCAACATAAAGACAGTTATTTTCATGAAAGGGCCCAACCAATACACTTACTTAGCTATCCGAAATGTGGCCCATGCTTCCAATGATCAAGCGAATCCATTGCCTTGCTGCAATTATACACAGGACTTTTAGGTTAGATCGTACCACTTATTTGTATCTCCCAGAGCCAACAATAACGTGCCTAATGAGAAATTCAACGCTGCTCAGAGCACTCTCTGTCCCTCACAGCTCTTGTTGCCTCCTCACAGCTCTCACTGCCTCCTCACAGCTCTCACTGCCTTGTCACAGCTCCCTCATAGGTTTCATTGTCCCCCCTCAGCTCTCACTGCCTCCTCACAGCTCTCACTGTCTTCTCACAGCTCCCTCAGAGGTCTCATTGTCGCCTATCAGCTCTCATTGCCCCCTCACAGCTCTTAGCTCTCACTGCCTTCTCACAGCTCCCTCAGAGGTCTCATTGTCCCCTCTCAGCTCTCACTGCCCCCTCACAGCTATCTCACAGTTCTCACTGCCCCCTCACAGCTATCTCACAGTTCTCACTATCCCATTACAGCTATCTCACAGTTCTCACTGCCCCCTCACAGCTATCTCACAGTTCTCACCATACCATTACAGCTATCTCACAGTTCTCACTGCCCCCTCACAGCTATCTCACAGTTCTCACTGTCCCCTCACAGCTATCTCACAGTTCTCACTGGCCCCTCACAGCTATCTCACAGTTCTCACTATCCCATTACAGCTATCTCACAGTTCTCACTGCACCCTCACAGCTATCTCACAGTTCTCACTATCCCATTACAGCTATCTCACAGTTCTCACTGCCCCCTCACAGCGATCTCACAGTTCTCACTATTCCATTACAGCTATCTCACAGTTCTCCCTGCCGCCTCACAGCTATCTCACAGTTCTCACTGCCCCCTCACAGCTATCTCACAAATCTCACTATCCCATTACAGCTATCTCACAATTCTCACTGCACCCTCACAGCTATCTCACAGTTCTCACTGGCCCCTCACAGCTATCTCACAGTTCTCACTGCCCCCTCACAGCTATCTCACAGTTCTCACTATCCCACTACAGCTATCTCACAGTTCTCACTATTCCATTACAGCTATCTCACAGTTCTCACTGCCCCCTCACAGCTATCTCACAGTTCTCACTATCCCATTACAGCTATCTCACAGTTCTCACTCCCCCCTCACAGCTATCTCACAGTTCTCACTATCCCATTACAGCTATCTCACAGTTCTCACTGCCCCCTCACAGCTATCTCACAGTTCTCACTATTCCATTACAGCTATCTCACAGTTCTCACTATTCCATTACAGCTATCTCACAGTTCTCACTGCCCCCTCACAGCTATCTCACAGTTCTCACTATCCCATTACAGCTATCTCACAATTCTCACTGCACCCTCACAGCTATCTCACAGTTCTCACTGCCCCCTCACAGTTCTCACTGGTCCCTCACAGCAATCTCACAGTTTTCACTGCCCCATTACAGCTATCTCGCTGTTCTCACTGCTCCATCACAGCTATCTCACTGCCTCCTCACAGCTATCTCATAGTTTTCACTGCCTCCTCACACAGGACTGGATTAAGCCTTAGGGGTTGCCATGCACTTAAGACAGGGGGCCCCAGGTGGGAGGGAAGGAGTGTGTTTGTATATTCGATTGTGCATACCTCCCAACATAACCCATTCAAGGAGGGACAAAATGCTCTCTACTTGGACTTCCCTCTTAATATATGATTTATGTCACCTGTGTTGAACTATTTAATTGATAAGAAAGGTGACTGCAATCATAACTTAAGAAGGAAGTCCAGGTAGAGAGCATTTTGTCCCTCCTGGGATTGGTCATGTTGGGATGTATGGAATGTGTACAGTATATTAAATTTAAACCAATGGTGTATATTAGATTTAAACTAATAGTTTACTAATGCCTGAGTACTGTATATAGCTTCACCTAACTAACAGACAACTATTTTATTAATTTTTCTTTTAGTGGAACTGTCACGGACCCCGGCCGCCCCACTCTCCGGATACACCAATCTGAGAGTTGCGCCAGCGCCATGCGAATCTCCGCTGCCACCAGCAAAGACTTTTCAACGTATTACGGATGGTGCAGGTGTCTTTAGCTTTACCTGTAACCACCAATCTCAATATATCATGAAAATAATAGGTAACGTACTTCACTTGGTTTGACTTGGGTTCAAGAACACAGCGGTCAGATCTAATTATATGTTTATTATAATTAAGAAATATCTTTGGGTTTACAATGGTAAAAAGATTACAAAGAATATAAGGAGTTTAGAAAAGATATACAGGTTACTAGCAGTCTCAATAAACAAAAAGAGAATAATTTCAGAAGCCTAACTTACTCAACCTCAGTTAGCCTTCTGTGTGGAGGGATATCACAATGGAAGATATATATGGTGCATTCCCAGCTCCTGTCTGCTTCCCTCAGAAAATGAACAACACAGTGTGTGTGTGAGGGGCAGATATAGCCCCCTCATAGCTGCAGGCCCCCCACCCTTTCCCTAACTCTCTCAATGCTGTGTATCTGAGCAGTAAGAAACCAGATTTCATTTGGTTTCACTTTCAACAAATGTCATAATTTTAAGTTTCAAGAGGTCAGGTTTCTTGGCCTGGCCTGGCTTTTTGTAATGTCATTTATAGCTTCTTAGATAAGGTAAGAGCCATAAACTAACCTCTGACTCTCCCACTATACATCAGTGTCCTCTACTCCCATATCTATGTAGTTATGGGTTCATTTAAAGGACAGGTTGGAAACCATTTTGTGTCGCAGACTCCATTACAATATACACGTAGACATTACATTCAAGTCTTATATCGCTGGATACAAATTAATTGCCCATTTGCCACAGGAACAAAGACAACTTAACCTTAAAATATATATAGAAATATAAAATCTGTCATTTTTCTTGTCACATGCAAGAATAGCAGCAGTCTCTGTACTAACACACTGGGACAGGACTCAAGAGTACTCGGTGTTTGTCTCTTTCTAGGCCCTCATTAGATAACAGGTTACACAGGACCCAGACACCCAGATGGGGAGGAGAAGCAGGAATCCCTGTGTCACTTACAGCTCTCTCCTCCCTCCTATTTCTCCTCTGGTCTGAAAGCTCCATATGTAGCTCAGGAAACCTAATACTCCTGTGTCTCTGCCTGCACTGCATTCTGTCTTGCTCGCATTCTGGCTGTCTGGTTGTGCTGCTGCATAAGAGGGAAAGCTAGTGATGTCAGTGTGCTCCAGTTGAAGGGGGGGGGGGGGGCGGGGCGACAGAGGAGGGCCTGGGGTACAGTATATCCCCCCTTAATCTAGTTGTGCCCTCACAGCTCTCACTGCCTCCCCTCAGTTCCCTTAGAGCTTAATCTGCTCCCTTACAGTAATGACTACCACAACACAGCTTTTTATAATCCTCACAGCTCTCTCTGCCCCCTCATTTTCCTCTTATTGTTTTACTGTGGGACAGGCTTCCACTGCTGTTTTGCTTTGCTGTGCGCTCCAGCTTCTATGTTGTCAGGAATGAAAACTAACTTCATCATGCCTTTGATGTGTCACTGGGCTGGCAAATGTGCCCTCCGTTCAAAGTTTTTACTGGCGGCCTACTCATGGCCAGTGCCCCCCCCCCCCCACCCCTATTACCAGCTTCATCTCTATGTTCATTGTTTTGTTCTTTTTTAACCATAACCACATTCTAGTGCAGTTAACAAAAAACATGATTTTTACAAGTATCAGGTGAGGCTGCAGTTCTCTCCTGATTTTACCAAATTCATGCAGAGAATTATTCCACTGCAGAACGGTTTTCAATAACCCAGCATGTATGTGTTCACAAAATACTCATGTTTGCTTATTGTCTTTTCTGCTCTCCACTGGATCTTCCAATTACATGGTGTGACACACCTTTATTGGCCGTTGCAGTGCTGTAACTAGACATTTTAGTGCTGTGTGCAAGAAACAGCATCAGTACCCCCCCCTTATTTAAAATAGGGCTAGTGGGGTGTGACTTTATTGGGAAGGGGTGTGGTCACAAAATAATACCAAGTCACATTATGCTGCACAGTAGTCTCCCCTTTTTACACATTACGGCAGGCAGAGTCCCTTTTTTTACAAATTACAGGCAGAGTTCCCTTTTACACATTACGGCAGGCAGAGTCCCATTTTTATACATTACGGCAGGCAGAGTCCCCTTTTTACACATTACGGCAGACAGAGTGTCCCCTTTACACATTACGGCAGGCAAAGTCCTCTTTTTACACATTACGGCAGGCAGAGCTCCCTTTTACACATTACGGCAGGCAGAGTTCCCTTTTTGCACATTATGGTAGGGTAATGTCGGACTGGGGCATGCAGGGCCCACCGGGGAAATGCAGTGATAGGGGCCTATGTTTAAATGTTTAGGGCTGTGGCCAGTCTCCAAAGGTTTGGCTAACCATTAGAGAGTACATGGTTTGGGCCCCTTGATAAATATATCTAGCAAATACTGCTTGTGCATGCATGATATTGTATCAGATTAATAACAGAAATGCACCATAGTCCTGTGCAGTATAAGGAAACATATTCATAATGTATACTTCAAGTGCACAGTCTGGAACCTGTTTCCTAGAGCCGTAGGGCCCCTGACAGTGGGGACCACTGGGGGTTTCCCTTGTACCCCTGTGGGCTTGTCCAACCCAGCGGCAGGCAGAGTCCCCTTTTTACACATTATGGCAGGCAGAGTAGATAGATAGATAGATAGATAGATAGATAGATAGATAGATAGATAGATACTTACTTTCTGGCTATCTCTCTCCGCTGGCTCAGACTCCTCAATGCAGTTTTTGGCAGCTCCCGTCTGTCCCTTCCGCTTCCCAGTATTCACAACAGCTATGGCGGCCAGCCAATGTGAAAGGAGAGGGAGAGCTGCAATGGCTTCGCCACCAATTACAGTTTACTGCTGCAGCTCAAGAGCCCCCTCCCTCCTCCTCCCCTGCCCCCGGAAACTGCTCTTCCGCTCGCTCCGGCAGGAGCACACAGTACAGGCGGCTTGTAATGAGTCAGTCTGAGTCTGTGTGATGGGAAGACAAGAAGTAGGGAGTTGGCCACAGTCTTTGAAGAGCCTGTGTTACCACAAGGGGTGGCAGATGGCCTTATATTGCCCCTTGTGTAAGCGATGGAGGCAGGGCTGGAGTTAGGCCCTTGCCTCTTTGTTGTGGTTCATTTATTTTTTGGAGTTTACAGCCACACACGCATGCATTACATTAAATAGGGACATGGTTATAAATAGGCCGTCCCTCCTTACCACCATACCTGTTTAAGGTTTTCAATAAAAACTGACAACTGTTATTTGACAAAATTGATCTGGGTGTCCGTGTCTTTTATTTCATTAGTAGTACGCATGGGTATGCGAATGAATGAAGTCAGTCAGCGATAGACATTTTACTACGAGTCTTAACTAGGGTGTACAAGGGTCACTGCCCAGAAGATCTCCGGAAATCTCAGCCTCCTCGGAAAGAACCTTGTGGGTCATTCCGAGTTGATCGCACGTAGCAACTTTTTGCTGCCCGTGCGATCAACTAGACGCCGCCTATGGGGGGAGGGCTTTTTTGCATAGCAAGGCTGCGAACACTTGTGCAGCCGAGCTATGCAAAAACATTTTGTGCAGTTTCTGAGTAGCTCTGGAGTTACTTACCCGCTGCGATGTCTTCAGCCTGTCAGGTCCCGGAACTGACATCAGACACCCGCCCTGCAAACGCCTGGACACGCCTGCGTTCACCGCACCACCCCCAGAAAACGGTCAGTTGACGCCCCGGAACGCTTTCCTCCTGTCAATCTTCTTGCGATCGCGGTAGCGATCGCTTTCTTCGTTCTTCTTGTCATTGCCCAGCGACGGCTGTCGCTGGTGAACAACGCGCCTGTGCATTGCGGCCGCCGCGCATACGCAGAATCGACCCGTTCGCACCGCTGCGAAAAACAGCAGTGTGCGAATGGGTCTGAATGACCCCAAATCTTTAGTTGTAACATTTACATACACTCAGCAGATAATCTGCACAAAAATTCAAATCAAATACAGAAAATGTGTTCCATCGTCTGCCGAAACATCAGATGATTTCTTCAGTTTTAGCAAAATAATCTTACATATTGTTATTTATTCAGTAAACATGTGGTGGATTTTGTTACTAGATAATATTTTAAACAAATATTACTTCATATCTGTCAGTTCAAAGAACACAAACAATACTAGATTTTTTTTTCTTCACTTTTCTTTTCAAACTCCACATCTGGTGAACAGACCTCACAAAAACATCCAGAAAACACATTCCAAACTATAATAAGACTCAAGTGGAACTATTCAATGACCAGCAAGAAATGTTGGAACCATAAGGAAAGATTTTCATGTGCCAAACATGTACTGTTATTTTACAGGAGTCCCCATGTGGGCGTAAATCTCTGGCTTTCAAGAAGTATTATGCTGTTTTCATGTCAAATAAATTGTCACATGAAAACTGAATTTGATTAAGTTTAAACATGGGATTTTAAATTGGAATAGACATTTAATAATACCAATTTATTTGGAAACTTATTATGCAGCCTCGTTAGTTTTCACCTGCCAGTACAATAAAGTCAGTAGCTTACCGTACACAATTTACAGTAGCATATGGCTGACTAATACGTTGTATTTATGTTTAAGTCATTGTTAAATCTTATGTGTGCGGTATATTTATAGTCAAATTACACTATCAACAGTATACAGTAGATGAAGCAAGTCTATAATAGATCAATGAAATAATCTACCAGTGCATAATTAAAGGACAGCTTTCACACTGTGGGGGAGATGTACTAAGCCTGAAAAGTGATAAATATCACTGTGATAAAGCACCAGCCAATCGGCTCCTAACTGTCATGTCACAGGCTGTGTTTGAAAAATGACAGTTAGGAGCCGATTGGCTGGTACTTTATCACTGTGATATTTATCACTTTTCAGGTTTAGTACAACTGAAATCTGCTGACGGTGTTCTGGTGATACGGTGTTGGAGATTCCTTCATTGATTTCTGATACATCTCCCATAAAAAAAAAAAAATTAATCAGTAATTGTAGGTAGTTTATTTGGGGAAAAAGTGCTTTTGGATTTTTATAAGTATATATTTTAAATAAAGATAATAATAATAATAATAATAATAATAATAATAATAAAAAAGTAATGTTGTGTAGCTTATATATATGTTAGTAAAACAATTAACCACTTAACTGATGATTTTTCCCTTCAAAACCGTTTTTTTTTTTCTATTTAATATACTGTAGTTTAAAAAGTATTTTTAAAAATATTTAAATATTATATTATGCACATCTGCAGAATGGATCTCGTCAAAAACTCGGGGACACAGTGAGGCGGTGCGGTTGCATGTGATCTTACCATGCCAGTTAAGTGGTAAAGAAGGGAAGTAAATCATTTGGAAACTAAGACACTGTAGGAGAACACACAAAAAATGTAAAATGTGACAATAAACTGACACTTTCATTTGAAAATATTAATTTTAATTTACTTTGTAAATACTTGAAAGTTTTGTTGCTACAGATGGGTCCTCCGTTATGTTGGCTGGCTGAGGCGTTAGTCACGATCGGGCATACACAGCGTGCCTGGGCACGAGGAGGCGCACCTAGTCGTAGGGAGGCGCACAGAGCGTTTGGCGTTACCTTTGAGTGTAATACCTGCGATCATCCACCAGATGTAGCTTTTTAAAATCACCAATGTGCATGCGTGTGGTCTCCATTAAAATACAATACTGAACTACAGCGTAAGAACTACTTTACTGGTGCATCTCATTATGCTACAAAATGCTACAGTATGGCATGCAGTATATAACAGTATATACAGTACAGACACAAATAGTACAGCATATACAGATGCAAACGAACGTGTCACAGGTACAATATGGTCTATTGATGTTAGGGATATGTGAGCATCCAAATCCCATAGTATTAAGTATAATGGGGAGAGATAAAAGCTCCTCCCTAAGTTCCTGGATGCCAAATCACTGTGCTTAGTGTCTCTGTACAGTATTTTGTATTTGAGTACTAAATAGCCCAAACAGCTTGTAACGTACAGCGGCAAGTGTTATCTTTCTAAGTATAATGGGGAGAGGTAAAAGCTCCTCCCTAAGTTCCTGGATGCCAAATTACCGTGCTTAGCATCTCTGTACAGTATTTTGCATTTGAGTACTAAATAGCACGAACAGCTTGTATCGTACTGTACAGCGGCAAGTGTTATCTTGCTAAGTATAATGGGGAGAGATAAAAGCTCCTCCCTAAGTTGCTGGATGCCAAATCACTGTGCTTTACACATGGAACCCCTTTCCCCGAATGCCGGGACCCCCCCCCGTGACTTCTGTCACTAGGAGTCCCATCATCAGGGAGCGCTACATCATAGCATTCTCCGGATTGTCTGTGTGCGCTCCTGGCCTGTCAATCAGGCGGAGCGCACCAGCTAGAATGGAGCTTAACGCAACTCCATTCTGGCCTGTGATGTGAATTTTGCGGTCTGCGGCTAACCGCAAGGTTAATTGGGGTCACTCTTGTGGGTGACCTCAATTAACTTCACGGTTAGCCGCAGACCGCAAAGTTTCCATAATAGGCTAGAACAGGCATTCCCAAACGTGGTCCTCAAGGCACACCAACAGTGCAGGTTTTAGTGATATCCATGCTTCAGCACAGATGAATAAATCAAAATAACTGAGGTACTAATTAAGTCACCTGTGTTCAAGCCTGAATATCACTAAAACCTGCACTGTTGGTGTGCCTTGAGGACCGCTGTTGGGAATGCCTGGGCTAGAATGATGAACTCCGCTGGTTAATCCCCACCTCCTCCCTCACCCTTCCCCCTTCCCCTTTATGCCATTTAGGGACTTGAATGCTCATATATGCAGAACACGGTATTAAGCCACCATCTCCCCATCCCACTTCCCCCTTACCCACAGGGAGCCTGCACAGTTCATACAGTAGACAGGGAGGGAGGTCAGGTTACAATAAATGTACAACACAATGCTGTACTGTATATGAAAATCAGATAGAGAACTGCAGTCGCTTTGATAGATGTGGAAATGGTACAGCAGCAGTGATCCCTTCTCATAAAATACAACACAGATTCTCTAATGCCGACGATCTACAGTACTGTGTTGCTCGAACAGTTAGTTGAATCAGAATACACTAATTTATATTAATTGTTATGTCTACGGGTCCTCATTGCCACTGTGTATTTTAGATAGCGGAATGAGTCGCTCCTGCAGATTTACCCTGATTTCTGTGAAACCTGTGTGCACCCTTCCATTGAATGTATTACAATGCATTACAAAGAAAAAAATAATAATAATAAAGTGAATGTCAGGGGGGGAAAAATACATTGGCACTTTGGGAATCGAACCCAGTACTCTACGCATGGGAGGCGGAAGCCTTCACCACTTGCCCACGTCTCTGCATGGAAGATACCCAAGTTCATGTGTACAGTATGCAGTACAGGACTGTATATTAACATTACAGTCTTCACTGACCATTTGCCAGAGCTTTTGTAGATCAATCCGCCGCTATTCGATCTAAAGTACTGGATTAGTGGAGCAATGGCCACCCAGTGGTGGAGATGTGTATTGCATGCTAATTATGTCATCGTGCCTCAATGTACCTGTCCGTGATTAAACTCAGCAACCTAAGCTATTGCCTAGGCATGACTAAACCTCCGTCTAGGCGCAGAAACAGCCAAGATAACGGAGAACCCATCTGTATACTGTATGCATTAAGTAGACTTTATAAATGTAAAGACAATATTAACTACATTTATTCAGTGTTTGGAGGTGTATCAATGACAGTGGCAAATGCAAGATTTCTAGAGGATGGTTTCCAAATGCGGAAAATTGGAGCAAGCTCATGAGTCTGGGAGAGTGGTAGAAGAACCTAGCATTGACCCTGGACATTAATGTAAACATTGGTCTTTTTATACACTGCATACTGTATGCAATACAGTATTAATATTTAACACTATAGATGCTCTAGAGTATAGGCTGTATCAAACATATTTAAATAATATAAATAAGATAAGTGGTCAGGAAAAGATTTAACATGCCATAATAAATAAATACACAAACATAATAGAACCAGTACTGCATTTTCTAAGCACACATTCTCCCACCTCATAGTAAGTCTCCGGTCTTTTCTTCCTGGTAGCTTCTCTTCGGTCTAGTGCACTGATTGAGGACTCACATCCATTTGTGTTGGTACTGTCAGCCCAAACAGTACACTGTACCAGCAACTGCAACATATTTCCACTGTACCATACCATATGACATCTTGAATGGAGTGTAAATGGGTAGGACATGCACATACTGCCCCTGTTAGCTGTCCTACTTAGTAAATATGTATACATAATAAAAAATAAAAACAAATCAAAGCTGGTGTCTTTTTTTTATTATTATTCTCTTAAATTTGCGATCATCAAATGAGGGCTTATAACCAAGCAATAAAAATAATTAAAATCGGCAGAGGGGGGCGGTCATTACTGTTGTGTCTAGGGAAGCCCTCATCCTTAAATCCGTCCCTGATTTACACACATCTTGCCTTGATGTGCAACTGTACTCCCATTACTTGTATTTTCATGTTATTTTGTTTTAATTTGTTTGACTGTTTCCTTCCATGGTTGCCACTGCAGAACTTGTGGTACATTATATATAAGATGTAGTAATGATGATAATGATGATATTGGTTATTGATGCTCCTGCACAAACACTGAAATCTTTCTTTGCAAAGATCCAAATGTGAAATGTAAACATCCATTTTTTTTTCTATTCTATGTTTTTCAGTGGCTTCTCTGCAGGACATATCTTCAGCTTCAATAATGGCAACTTAAGGAACATGTACATTGTTTAATACATAAATTGATTATCCTATTATTAGGGGTAATTGTAGCATTCAGTCATGCCATACAGCCCCTCTTGGCACGTCAGGTTGCATGAGATTATTTTATTGCCAAAAATGCATCTAAGTCGCAACGCAATACAACTAGGATGCACAAGGAGGCTGTGCTGAATGCTAATTAATTTTATAAATGACACTTGTAAATCTGTGTGCGACTGGGTCTCTAAATCTGTATATGAAGTACTACAATGTAGTAGCCACAGGTTTTTTCCAATACAAGTTCTGTTCTGCTCCATATACAGACTCAGTCACACACAATGGGGGTCATTCCGAGTTGTTCGCTCTGTAAATTTCATCGCATCGCAGCGATTTTCCGCTTAGTGCGCATGCGCAATGTTCGCACTGCGACTGTGCCAAGTAAATTTGCTATGAAGTTAGGTATTTTACTCACGGCTTTTTCTTCGTTCAGGCGATCATAATGTGATTGACAGGAAGTGGGTGTTTCTGGGCGGAAACAGGCCGTTTTATGGGCGTGTGGGAAAAAACGCTACCGTTTCTGTGAAAAACGCGGGAGTGGCTGGAGAAACGGAGGAGTAGCTGGGCGAACGCTGGGTGTGTTTGTGACGTCAAACCAGGAACGACAAGCTCTGAACTGATCGCAGATGCCTTGTAAGTCTGGAGCTACTCAGAAACTGCACAGAGATGTCTTTTCGCAATATTGCGAAACTTTCGTTCGCAATTTTAAGAAGCTAAGATTCACTCCCAGTAGGCGTAGGCTTAGCGTGTGCAAAGCTGCTAAAAACGGCTTGCGAGCGAACAACTCGGAATGACCCCCAATATACAAGTGTCATATATCACATTAATCAGCACAGTCTTCTCATGTGTCCTAGATGCATTTTCAGCAATAAAAGATACACAACGCTAGCAGAGTTGCATGGGACCTGGTGGCTTACTCACGACAGGCATCCTGAACTGTATGGTGTATTGAGGCTGGATGTATGAGGACGCATTTCTAGTTTAGGGATGATCACTTATAGGATTTCAATTGATGTAGGTATTCTATTGAGAGGCTCTGTATACATAATATATATATAAGTGCTATATAATAAAGGTTTTCTGTTTATTGTGATGCAGCAAGTGTGACATCATGATTTCAATCCACACTGCACTGCGGTGCTGAAAGGCAGAGGAGCTGCAGCACATAGAGCAGTCAAAGAAGCCACACAAGAAGATAAGTGACTGGTGCTGGAGCGGGAAGAATGCAGAGGCTGGAGCTGGAGAGAAAGATGGTGGACTGAGAGACAGAAGGGGGCTGTTGTGATACTGTGTGGCTGGAGAGACACTGAGGAGTTGGAAAGATACTGAGGGGCTGGAGACATACTGAGGGTCTGAAGCTGGAGAGACTTAAGGGGGCTGGAGAGACACTGAGGGTTTTAAGCTAGAGAGACTGAAGGGGGCTGGAGAGACTGAACGGGGCTGGAGACACAGAAGTGGGCTGGAGAGACACTGAGGTGCAAAAGTGGAGAGATAGAATGGGTCAGCAAGACACTGAGGGTCTGGAGAGACACTTAGAGTCTGGAGCTGGAGAGACTGAAGGGGAGGGGTGGAGAGACAGATGCGAGCTGGAGAGACACTGAGGTGCAAAAGAGGAGAGACAGAAAGGGACTGGAGAGACACTGAGGGGCTGGAGAGACACTGTTGGTCTAAAGATGAAGAGACTGAAGGGGGCTAGAGAAAAAGAAGCTGGCTGGAGAGACAATGCAGAGCATGCCCACCTACCAAGTCAAGAGGAACCTCATCAGGTAGGTTCATAACATCTCTAATACTGACACATTGCATACAATTACCCAGGTCTTACTTATAATGGATATAGATTGTGCACCTGAAGGATAGAGACCCCTTCTGCCTGAGCTAGCAACCATACCACCTTGATTCATGATTTTAATTAGTATAGGTCCTTGCAATGTTGTCTACATATTAGAATTTGGACTATTATAGGTAAGGCTTGAAAAAAAAGATATACTGTACATACAGTATAATTTGTCAATATTAGGGATGTTAGGGACTCACCTGATGAGGTTCACCTTGATGTGGTAGGTGGGCATGCAAGTTTGACCAAACATGTGCTAAGAACCTTACCTATACTCCATGTTAAATTGTAGAGTTTATTATAATTGTTTTGATTATCAGTATTTTAGTTGCTTAGAGTGTGCACCTACATTTTCTTAAAACAATTTATTAGCGCAACTAAAGATAAACTAAGCAGCAGCTCTGAATCTGAAAATTAAAGTGGGACTAATTTTATGTGCAAAGCGCTGTGTGTTCTGCAGTTAATATAAGTACCACTTTAAATTTCAATGTCACACAAGGAGATTTGGAATAGCCACCGCTTAGTAAATATAGCCTTAATTGACAAGTAATAGTATGCAATAACCTATGCTCCATATGCCATTATTATTATTATTATTATTATTATCAAATAGCAAATAATTCATACTCTTAAATAAAATAACTTTGCCTTTAACTATTGTCACACTTTTAGTTTTACATTCTGTGCAAATAAAAAAGTTTATATAAACAAGCTTAGAACAAGTGGAAATATTTTGCCATTTTCTCGCACCTTTTCAAATTTCAAGAACTTTAAAAAGAACCTACAGTACTCACATTACATTTATTAATATACAACATATCAATATTTATGAAATAATGTTCATATGTGTGAATATGTGAGAGTGATGTATAGAATCTTTGGAGGGTATATTGGGATCACTGATCAGTAATGAGCTGGTACAGTTGTTTTACATAGATTACAATATATTAGCTGAGCTCAAATTGAAATAAGCCGATCTACTATATTACTTGCTAGGCATTGGCAGGATGGTGTGTAGAAGTGATTGACAATGCCCTAGACATGTTTTATCTATTTCAGGATACACTAGACACATACTGTATACACAAGAGACATAGAAAGGCCTGGGGCCGAAAATACAAAAGAGCATAAGGTAGCATCTGCAAGGTCCATGTAATGAACTAATGGGGACATATTCTGCTCTTAGAAGATAACCATAACACCATCATGGAGACACGGTGTTAGAATTCTGTGACCTTGCAATGTATCGTATTGGGCGAGCAAATAAATTCATTATCATTTATACACTTGTTAGTTTCATGCTTCTTTTTCTTAACAAGTCATTTGAAAGTGCCAGTAGGTATCCTGGAACACAGTTGCTCAGTCTGACAGGAATCATGCCAGTGCCATGAAAACATTCCCTCTGGGCCAAAACATAACCTTCAGGGAGCTAAATAGCCTCCTGTCCATCAAGCTTCCACCACTCTAAAGCCTGTGCCTTCATACAGACCAACAGCTTCAGCTAATGTGTTGTCACATCCTGTCACAGGAGCAATGTGAGATGAATTGTGTATGCTGCGTATATCACCGTATTGCTGCATTTGCGGGATTTCAAAGAGTTAATTGATTTTGTCTGTAAACATTTTCTTTTACAACTTGGGAGGAATATTCACATATATATTTCACATTTATCTATCTATCTATCTATCTATCTATCTATCTATCTATCTATCTATCTACCTATCTATCTATCTATCTATCTATCTATCTATCTATCTATCTATCTATCTATCTATCTATCTATCTATCTTTCACATCTATCGATCCATCTATCTATCTATCTATCTATCTATCTATCTATCTATCTACCTATCTATCTATCTAGCTATCTATCTATCTATCTATCTATCTATCTAGCTATCCTCTATCTATCTATCTATCTATCTATCTATATTTTTGTCTATCTAGCTATCATCTATCTATCTTTCTATCTATCTATCTATCTATCTATCTAGCTATCATCTATCTATCTATCTATCTATCTATCTATTATATCTATCTATCTATCTATCTATCTATCTATCCATCTATATATCATATCCATTCCATGTATACATTGTTGTGCCAGCAGTTCCATTGCCCAGGGAGAAACACAGTCACTGCCCCCAACACCTGCACTTGGCTAGCGTTGTGCATGGAAAAGGGCCCTTCCTATGTGTAGATATCCACATAGGGGTGTAATCAATGCTTGTCGGATCCTTTCTGGCGAAAAGTATCCTACAATGCAGGATTCAAGTTGCGGCCAAATCCGATAGGATTTGGCCGTTCCCGTCAATGGCAATCCAACTTTTTTTAAAGTCGGATTGACATTGTCAGAAATGGGGCTAAAACCTGTCGGATTTGGCCACGAATCCAACAAAACACATAGATCGGTGACTTAAGCTGCCGGTCCACATGCTTTCCGACAAGTCAAATTTTCGGAGTTGTCAGATAAACGGGAGTATGATTGAAAAGGTTGAATCTGGATTTGACCTTAAACTCCCGTTAATCCGACAAGTCGGGAAATCTGACTTGAATTGAATACACCCCATAAGTTGTATCTAAGCATTTATCTCTACCTCCAAATTCTAAATAATGACCATGGTTACGCATCTGTGTGTGGACATGACTGACCGATTTATCCCTCCTCTGTACATCGTGCTCACACCACACCACTGAACGATGTATGGGCATAATGACAGTTCATTGCATAGAATTGGCAGAAGGGAGTGTTTATGGTATTTTCAGATTTTGTATAATTATTGTTCATATACATTCACTGAATGATAATCGTTTATAATGCATTGGCTGGATATAAATTATTGCTGACCAGTGAATTGCTAGCTTTGGGACCTGATTCTTTGGCCGCCTACTAAATATTGAATGCGACTATACGGACATCCTATGTATCTTTGAGATTGCACATTCCTAATCTAAACAAGACCAGCTGTCATCATTATCATCTGTACTTACACCTACCCAGGGCGTATTAAGGGTTCTATTTACTAAGCCTTGGATGGAGATAAAGTGGACGGTTATAAGGTACCGGCCAAAATCAGCTCCAAACTGTCATTTTTCAAATACAGCCTGTGACATGGCAGTTAGGAGCCATTTGGCTAATACTTTATCTCCGTCGCCTTTATCTCCATCTAAAGGGTTAGTAAATAGACACCTTAGAGAGGAGGGTGCCCGTGTGCAGTCTTCGTCCGGACCCCCTCCTCTCTAGCAGGCAGTTGCAGTGACAGTGAATTTGCCTACTGCGCATGCGCAAAATGCCAGGAAAATTGCCGCCGTGGTACAGTAGCCTATTATATTCAGAAATTTATTGGTAGGTAACTCCAGAGGTAAAACAGTTAGTCCCAATATGGAAGATAACTCTAGAGCAGAGAAAAGAACCAAAATACTGTATAGAAAAGCACTCTCTTACATGTGGCACAAGCCTACCACATGATTAATAACGCTTAACTTTTAATAGATTAAATGCATATAAAATAAGACAAAATAAATCAGTAGAACATACATATACATAAAACATGCAAAAGAAAACATATAAGGTTAGAATGGTGCTACAGTGGAATAAATACAGATGTACCAGACCAGTAGGTTGACAGTATACAGTCCTGGTTTCTAAGTGCATACACGATGATACTGGGCCTTAGGCATCAGGGAAATAATATAAATTGATCCAGTATCAATGTACAAAAGACCTGTTCGGGAAACATACAGTAGGCAAAGTGGATATCAAGTTATGTATTGCAATTATGAGGGGTATTCAATTGAAGACGGAAACTGCCATCCTATTCAATGCTGTCTTATTCCTACCTATTCAATGCTGCCTCTGTTTTTCCGACAAGTCGGGAATTCCGGCTTGTCGGAAAACACGTGGATTAGCCGCAGATCCACGTGTTTTGTCAGATCCCGCTGCCAAATCCAGGGTTTTGGCCCCGATTCCGACAATGTCAATCCGACTTTTAAAAAAAAGTCGGATTGGCATTGTCGTGAATGGCGCCGCTCATTGAATACTCAGATATCGGATCCTTACCGTCGGAAAGGATCCAACATCTATTGAATACACCCCTATGTTGTTGATGACAACTTCCATACAAATAATAATAAATTCCTTCTCCCAAGGCAATAATACAGTTGATAATACACAGTTAAAGGGTTAAATCCAGGATAAATCAAACAAACAATCACCCTGATAAATATCATCCATAGACAATGAGTACTACAGGACAGCCACAGTCTAATCAGCAAACAATTTGCCCTAAAATAGGGCTATATACTCTGTACTAGTCAAAAAAACTCTCCATATATCATATATAGAGCAATATAATATTGGGAACAAATGTTCTGAATCATGTTACAGTATGTGTTTCAATAAAATAATACATGCGTAGCTAGCACTCGCATCTGAGTTTGCTTAAAGCCTGCACGGAGAGTTGCCATTTACAGATATTGCAAATAAGCTGTACAGTAGTTTTGGCATCCTTGTATGGGCCTGCGTTCTTGGATATAATCATGGAAAGTACAGAGGTTTCCTGCAACAATAGGCCCAGAAAAGAAAAAGTAAATACACTGTGTACTGTACAGAGATATGCTGTAGAAAGCTAGTGGGAGTTTGTGCACACATCTTCCAAATAACCACTATGCCTTATCCCCCTCAAGAGTCATATTTGTGCTGATGTGGATATTGTTTTTGCCAATATGGAGATCACCTGTAGGAAATATGTGTATTTTTTCTTTCCTTTCTGATCCTTATCACATATGGATCCAGGCTGGGGCGTAGCCAGAACTTTGTAGGCCCCATAGCATCCAGAAATCCAAATCCACACAAATTCTGTGGTCCCAAACTGAACTAAAACTCAGTCAGGATCTCCTGAGGAGATTCGATCTGAACCAAGTCCCATTTCGGGTCTTCCTGCTGTTCGGAATTGAAATCCAATCACGTCCATTCGCACCCCTCCCAGTATCCCCTGCGGCCTCCACGTCACTCTACACATGCGCACAAGGACTGCCGAGTCTTATACCTGGAAGTTCTTCTATTGCAAAGGACAGCTCTAATCGCATTTCTAAGTACATACCTGGCAAGTATGTATGCAATAAGTGGTGGGATGTACTGCATCGTGGATGTGATGCTTAGTATATCCTGCCCAAATGGTAATTTCATCCAACTCTTTTGGTGCACAGCACATGCCCAGTACTTTTCCACTAATCAATATAAAAGTTATTTGAAAGGATACATTCACAAACAACATACATATATTTATGTGCTAAAATCTATGCCATACGGTCCCGATCAGTGGCAAATTGTAGTTACAGACTGCAGGCCCCCCAGGTAAAATCCGCCACCCAGCTCAATGTCAGTGAAGTCTGATGCAGTCTGTGACTGCTCTGGCTTTACTGTGACTGGCAGTACTTCCTATTGGAAGTCTTACCTGTTAGTCACAGCCACACAAGGCAGTCTCATTGGGAGATGTTCCCGCTCTCCGGGACTACCAGACCGGGCTGCAATTAGCAGAGAGCTGACTTCAATGAGCTGCAGTGGATGTAGTCCATAGAAGCCTAAGGGTTTGCGCATATGCATTCAGGCTGCCGCTTGTGCGCATGCACCGATCCCTGCGCCTGTCAGCTCCATTGTACTGGCGCTGGGACACGGCGCTCTCATCTCCGACATGGGTAGCGGCATCCCCCTGCCTAAAAAAGGTAGGAACCACCGCTGGTCCTGATGGTCTGTTTTGCAAACGATTGGAAGAAAACTAAATTGTACCCTACAGTAATTTAATTAATTATGTAATCACACTCGAATAATGTCAAATAAAATTTGTTTTTTTCTTTTCTTTTTATTACCTTGTTATATTTGGATGACTTTTATTGTACAGTAATGGCCTGACCCAGGGATACCTGAAGTGCGTATACTGCCACCGCCCTGCTCCTACACAGTAGTGGTGGCAAAGCAATGATAAGCACGCATACTCTGACTGACAAACTAACTATATGCCTGGAGTTTGATTGTGCAATGTTTCTAAAAGACAGGAGCTCTTACTGTCCACAACAAACGGAGAAACAATAATAATATATTTTATGGATACCGTAATAAACCTCAGGGACCATTTAAGCCGTTGCCCACTCCCTATAGTAAACCTGAAATTTGAAAGCACATTTAATCAAGTAACTAAGTAACTAAAATGTGCACTGTACTATAATTTTAATTTTAAATTGATTTATACTGTTTTTGTATAATGTGCTGACATGTACGGAAATAGCTATAGGCATATTTGTGTACCTAGAACAAAATGCCATTTGTGTCCAACATGGAAAATGAGATCCCTCTGTGCGCAAAGTAATGGGAGAACTGAATTATTGAGCATTACATTCATAGTGAATCATACTTTTTCCTTTGCATCTTGTACTAACTTGGTTTAAACATGGACTGGGAATTAATTATTGAATTTTTAGCCACAACAGCAAAAGTAGGATTTAAAGGTAATTTCAATGGGTTGTAGAAAATTAATGGGAACATTGTGGTTACACATTGGATTCCGGACAACTTCTAAAAGTGAACACAGATGGAGTGCATATTTCAGACTAGGTGCCCATTGCGGATCTGCCGGGTTACCTCTAGCCTGACATATACTCACATGTTATATCAGAGGATGTTCTCTAAACTTAGTACGCTCTGATGTGTTGCTAGAAAGCACATAGGCATGCCATTTCTCCCATTAAAAGGCAGGGCACCGAAAATATTATGTTTAATTTAGCTTGAATACTTTTCATCTTTATTAAAAAATAAAATTAAAATTAAAAAATAATACCATATCCATGGATGTATTGCTGTAAGATATTCCACACACATTGCACAATGTGTTCTTTTTCACTAACTAAATTATTCATAGATAAAAAAAAACCTTAGCCACACTGTGCCATTTGCTGCAAATAACATTACCATAACCATACAGTATCTGTTTAACCTATTTGAGTCTTAGGGGTCTATTTACTAAGTCTTGGATGGTGGAGAAAAAGTGGACGGAGATAAAGTATCAGCCAATCGGCTCCTAACTGCTATGCCACAGGCTGTGTTTCAAAAATGACAGATAGGAGCCGATTGGCTGGTACTTTATCTCCAGCGACTTTATCTCCATCCAAGGCTTAGTAAATAGACCCCTTGATCCTCAAATAATAATATTCACTGAAAATGTCTTTGCTGTCGTGCCTCACCTGTCCTGTTTGCACAATGTCTAATCCCATTCTTTAAATCTCCACAATTAACCCTGGGATCAGTACGGTAATACCGACATCGGGCTCTTGATTGCGAAGAAGCCAACATGGGTGGGTAAGGGGCGCTGTACCCTCTCCCCTACTCCCCTAACCCACCCTACCCGCTGCCTAACCCTAACCTCCCCCTTAGTGCCTAAACCTAACTTTCCCCCGTAAGTGCCTAAACTTAACCTCCCGACCTCACTGCCTAAACCTAACCCTCCTGACCCGCAGCCTAACCCTAATCCTCAGAGGGGGGTGCCAAACCCTAACCCACATCCCCTCCCCGCACCCTAACCCTCCCGGGGTGCAGCCTAACCCTAACCCTCGCCCCGCAGCCTAAACCTAACTTCCCCCCTCCACAGCTTACCTCCTCAGCAGCGCTGTGTCAGGATTTTCGGCATCCCGGCTGTTGGGATTCCAACACTGGGATGTCTACCTATTCGGTGTTGGCATTCCGAATAGTGTTGGGATTCGGTGTCCGTAATCTGACTGTCGGGATCCCGACAGGTGGGATCCTGACTGCATCCCCTTTATATGACACATTACAGTTACTTATTCTCCATCAACCACTTGCATTGATCTTTATATAGCTCCCAACATTTCTGATGTGAAAGTTGGGACCCCGTAGGAAAATGGGGTGGGGCCTCAGAGCAAGGAATTGTCATCTCATGACACACCTCCTGTTTTCATCACTGTGGGGACATGCCTAGCACTCTCTGAGATGCTTGGCTGCCCCCAGAATGTCCTGACATTGTGAACACTTTTCAGAGCAGCAGTGACATGGTAGCATCTAGATTCCCTTCGTGGAGAGGACCTTTCCCATAATGCACTGGGTCAACGTCACAAACTATTTGGAATAGTAATCTGTGGCAAGCGGAGGAGAGCGAGACACTGGCCCGAAGTGTGGCAAGCGAAGCGAGCCCGTGAGGTTACAAAACAGCATAAATAAAACAAAAATCCCTACCACGGAGATTGGAGAAAACATTAACATGCTGTTAGGGCAGAACAGATATTCCACCCTCACCTGATGTCACATCTGGATCCTTTCCATGAAACGAAAATAGACTAAACCGCTGTGACAGTGCCCCCCTTCCCCCCCCTGGCTTCCCACAGGACATTGCGGCCATCAGACGGGACAGCGGGACAGTCCCTGGAATGAGGGACTGTCCCGCCGAAAGCATATGTACAGTATTTCTTTACCTCTACTTCTCCTTGTTGTCTCTGAGTCATTCAAGACAGCAAGTACATAGCCATGTATGAATAGTATGGGGTATATTCAATTAGCAGCGATAACGGACTTTTCCCGCGAAACACAATTACAGCCTATTCAATTTTCCGGGAAAATTTATCGGTGATCATTTTTTCACTAATTTCACTTCACCTACTCTGAAGCAGGTGAAAAGCTGGGAAAAGTCACTATTTTAAGGTAAAAATGTTTGGATATGGTACAGAACTCCTGGGACACCCCCCTTAATGACTAATTAGGCACGTTGAGGTTTTTAATTATTTTTAATTGGCCAATAATGACGTCATTTTTGGGGTGAAAAAGTACAAAGTGATGGAAATTGGGGTTCAAGGTATGGGACAGGTATATTGGGGTGCTTTATGAGTGGGACAGGTGTTTTTAGGCTTGCAGATGGGAGTAATCGGTCTGTTTCCACTTTTTTTTTTAAAGTACCCTAAAATGACCCAAATATATACTTATACCCATTTTCATGTACCCCAAATTTAATGAGAGCATTTATTTTGCTCAAAAAAACTTGCTTTCTATCATTTAAAAAAAAATGCATATAACAGCCATTTCACACAATTTAAGTCCCCAAAAACTCTCTAATGTGATCTCTAATACACTTCTCTTCTGTTTTCCTATGTTAGTTTAGCATTTTTTGGGGTACAGGCTGATTTCCCCATTTTCACCTGCACTTTTCACTGCAAGAATTTTCAGGTGAAACCCGTTTGGAATTAAATAGGTCGAAAAATTTCCGGGCGAAAAATTGCCGCGAATTTGCGGATAATTGAATTCCCTAGTATGTCTCCATTTGAATCTCATATTCAGGTTTTCACATTGTCACTAAAATGTTTTAGAGCTGGCCTTCCACCTTGCATATGGTGGGAATAGCGATACCACGTCCCCTCAAAAAAAAACAGCTTAATTTTCTGTTGGTTAAAAAAATTAATTAGCCTGTTGTGACCAAACAGAGCTCTATGAAACACGGCTGCACATGGCAGCTTCTGCAGCTCTGGCAACTTTTACTATGCAGCTGTGCAGCTATAAATAATTTGCTCCTAAAATTACCTAGATGCGTGACAAGTGCTCCTATATATGAGCCTACTTCATTGGTTCCCAAACTCTGTCCTCAAGGACCCCCAACAGTTCATGTTTTCCAAGTTACCTAGCAGGGGCACAGGTGTATTCATTACTCACTGACACATTGTAAAAGATCCACAGGTGAAGCTCATTTTTTCACTTGTGATTCTGTGAGGAGACCTGATAAACATGAACTATTGGGGGTCCTTGAGGACCAAGTATGGGAACCAGTGGCCTACATGTTGCAAAATGCTATGTTAAAATTAAACTACTGTCTCAAATCACATTGCTCCAGTGTTTAGCTAATATAACAACAGTGAATTCAGCAAGAAATTAGACTTCTGTGGACCCAAAGCTCACATAAAGAAAATAAAGACTGTCTGTCCTGCTCTACTATTATAAAATGACTTAGCAACAATAAGAGGAGGAGTAAAAGAGTAATGTGGGCGCTCGGAGGGGATAGTAGTACAACGGCTGCTGGTTTTATAAATATATAGTTTAGTTTATTGGTAAGAAAATTCTAACAAATAGACACTAAATGGCTGTAGTGCCGTTTACAATACATATACACAATTAAATGAAACATAAAAAACAAATTAAAACAATGATTAAAAATAATGACTGTGTCCTGGGCCTCAGAACTTGCTAGTGTTTAAACTCCAACCCTAATTTGTGTTAGTTCTCTTGCATGCATAAGCCAGCTGTTAATGGCAATAGGGGTTAGTGCATAATAAGCTCAAACTGCACTTTGAGGGAGAAAAGGCTGGTTAATATTTGATAGAGCCTGTTGATACTTCACCAGAAAAGGCTGATGGATGAAGTATTCAATGATGTGGCTAGGTGTTAAGCGAGCCAATCCCACATCTGTCTCATGTCCGTGAGGCTTGTTTGATCCACTCACTGGTTTGATGGCTGACCGCTCAGCGGCGATTCTCTTAAGCAGTGCCTGCTGTGGATGGTGCGGTGTGCTGTCTGCTAGCACTGAGCCAGGATGGGGAGAGAGACAGGGAGTCACACGTGCAAGTCCTGGGTAGCAGGGGACGCTGTGATGCTGCGTTCCGCGGCTTCCGGGTTCGGAGCTTCCGGCTTCCGGTTGCGGTCCACCTGCATTCTACAGTCGTAACAGATCATCTGACGCGTTTCTCCGCCTCCAAAGTGGGCGGTTTCATTAGAGGTATGACTGGGGATGTTTACCGTCTCTATTTATACCAGCTTGTGGCTCCTTATTGGTTACCAAAAAGAACGGATTATATTTAACCCTTTCCATGTACTGTTATTAGAAAGAGAACCAGCAATAGGACAACATACATTGATCCCATTAACGCTATATATTTTTAATTCAATAATGCATTGGAAGGCAATCTAAAACGCATACATGCATATTTAATAAATGCCTATTAGACCACAATGAGATGTTAATTACCTAATATTACATATTTAAATATCCATTCTAACTCTATAATTTGATTTGATACAATCCATTGTAAGGATGAAGATAGAGGCATGTATAAATGGTAATGATAAGGGACTTGAAAATAAGTGTATACAGAGCAAGTCTCAATATAGTTGAGCTACCTATGGTCCTAGTATATTTATACTTTGGACAACCTATTACCATATAATTATGACATCAACAGTTTTTAGTCAGTTAGACAAAATAGGGAGAAAGGGAAATATTTAGCTATGGGACTCTACATAAAGAATAATCTGCCTATGTATGAAGATCAACACTCTGTTATCATATAGTTGTGGATCAACAGTTTTTAGTTGGTTAGACAGACAAAATAAAAAGAAGGAAAATATTTGGCTGGAGGACTCTACATAAAGAATAACCTGCCAATGTATGAGGATCAACACTCTAAGATGATTAGTCCTAAACTGATGAATATGGTAATCAAGTATTTTTAGACTAGTAGGGCTAATTATTTGAACAATCCCTAGGTGAAAAAATGGATAAATGTAAGGTATGGTGAAGGAACATATACTTGTAATACTAACAATCACCTCATCTCCCTCAGACGTGTCTTCACAATTATGGGGAGGAAATTAAACTACTGTCTCAAATCACATTGCTCCAGTGTTTAGCTAATATAACAACAGTGAATTCAGCAAGAAATTAGACTTCTGTGGACCCAAAGCTCACATAAAGAAATTAAAGACTGTCTGTCCTGCTCTACTATTAGAAAATGACTTAGCAACAATAAGAGGAGCACTACATGTTGCAATGTGACAACAGGTAGAGAGATGTAACTGTGATAAGTGATGTAAGTTGTGTGTTAGTGTGTGTGTGTGTGTGTGTGTGTGTGTGTGTGCGCCTGTGTGTGTGTGTATAAACACACATGACTTACATAAATATATAGAGCTCTAAGCTGGTCTACAGATACTGGAGCCCGCAGTCAATTTACCGTACTCCAGCTACGCTATGTGACAACGGCTGGTAGGTCAGGGTCAGACTCGCGAGATTCAGTTGTCTGCAACATGCAGAGTAAGTGTTCACTGGTGGGTCCCATCTCACATCCAGCAGCAGTGGCGGGTGCACCATCATGTGCTGCAGCGCAGGCTATGCAGTACCAGGCGGAAGCCGTCCTGTCCCCTATTGCAGGTGTTAGCATGGCTCCTGGGCCAAAGCAGATAAGCGGTCACACTTGGATCTGCTGTGAGCCACACAGGTGCTGCTGTACATACAGGTGCCTCTTCAGGGCTTGGAACTCGGGGGAAGGCGACTGCATTGCCTCTGGGAGTTAGGCCCCTGGCTGTGATGTACCTACTGCCATACCGCATTCAGGATTTTCACAGCAGTACAGGTAAATTTAGTATAAGTGTTATAGATAATACTGGCAAGCAAAAATTATTGTTACTTCCTACCTATATTTTTGTGTTAGTTATGGCGTATATTAATAATAGGTACCATTCTATTTTTCATCAGAAGTTGATATTAATGTGTAAAAAGCAATGGCCATAGCATTCCGATAATGGATTAAATGTCAGCTTAGGGCCTATGGTCATGCGGAACTGTTCAGACTTATAATATCAACTTAAATCGATTGGGCGCTCTTCAGAGCCAGCAAAACACGTTTTCATATTCTTTTCTATATAAAAATTTTTTTAATACAATAGACTTTGTCTCCATAACCGTCACTTTACCAATGACCCAAATCGCGCAAGAAAAATACTCTTTTGTTTCATCTGCACCATATAAATGTCACTGTCCTGTAATCCATGAATTAAATCATCCACCGTCCAGATCTTGAAGCGTAGGAGGCTGATAATCATTCACCTGTAACTATGTTATCATTGTTCTTATTATACTCTTCCCGTTGTGCAATATGTAGCTGCAATATGACATCACACAGTTAATCTTTTGAGAATTTTATTATATTTTTATACATTTTTTTTAATTTATATATTAGTTATAAGGCTGCTGTGTTTTAATGCAGCCCTGGAGACAGTAGTCTAAAGGGTGCCTGCTTGGCTGAAATAGACCTGTAAAGTTATGTTTCGGTCACTGAGCAAATTTCATTTCAATGAAACACAGGATTCATGCTTGGCTTAACGTTTAATTATTGACTGTAGATTTACAGTACGTGGTCTTAGCTGATCCTGCTAAAATGGTTCAGCCCCAATTGCTTGAAAGCACAAATAGTTCTCTAACTGTTCAAATGTATCCATTAAAAGTCGATGTGGAGCGTAGGAAATTATAGTAGGAAATTACACTAAATGTTGCATTTCAGAGATTCCACAAGCAGATGAAGGCTTATTATAAGTGGTAACATGCCATACATGTGTTTGAGGAATGTAATAAATTGCAGATTACTAAATTCAAAAGCATTGGGCTTCAAGGTACGGTGAATGGGGTAAGTTATTGATTTTTATTTATTTATGGAACTGGATTAATATGCCATGAAAGTCCAAAATGCCTTTCTTTAATTTAATCCCCCCCCCCCCCCCCCCCCCCCCCTCTGCTATATATAATGTGCTGCAAGGATAAAGGGAAAAAGCTGGATAACATTGGCCTTATCTAGATACAGAAAATCTTGCATAATTGGCATCACTTCATGCAAATTAATGCATTGTTGAAATGATTATATTCTTAGTTAAACAGTGCTCGGGCTGGATGTGAGAGTCAACGCTGGAGAGTGAGTAGGCACTATTTTATGTACCTTTGATTTACTTAATTTCTGTAAATCCAAGTTTAAGATGAAAATATTAGTAAATTGACTTGTTTTTCATTTCACTCTTCAAAAATACATAATATCGTCAACTTTATATTTAACATGTAATATATTTTGCTAACCAAAGTCTTTTTTTTAAGACAATCATTTAAAATGGCAATTGAATGTGATGACCACATATTGTAACAACACATTATTTACTTACTAGGGTTTGCCCGCGACTTCACTCAAGTGAATGTTTTAGCTCAGCGGAACTAATTTTACATTTTTCTAATATTGTGATGTATATTTAATACTGTACACATTGATCACAAAATTTCTTTGTAAACAATATTTGCAGTTTTTCTTCAGGGAGTAACACAAAAAGATTGTTGGTGCTACTAACTCGTGACCAAGCCACATAAAGCTGCCCATGGGAGAAGCAGCTGGTCCTGATATCTATGCCTGCAGCTCTGAGCGTTTGCTCCTTGTTGATCGTCATAGCGAAACAGACACTTACAGAAAACCGCAGGCGCTTGAAGGGGAAATGGAAAATTATTAGGGATAAGGAGTATATGTGGTATAAACACAATCTCAAAAAAAGGTAATAAATAATACCCAAAGGTATTCGGGCGCTATGAGGTGAGGTACTCAGCTAAGCAGCAGCCAATGTTTAGAGGGAAGTCACTCCCAATATATTGCACTGAAAGAAGAAGAAAAGAAGGCTGCGCTACCAGAGGAAAGACCAATATAGTTCACTAAATGTGTAAAATTTTAAGACAATTTATTAAAAAACAATAACTCATTAAAAAGCAACAATATTCTGTGCAGTGATATTATGCCATGTGCATACATAAAAGGATAAAGTTTACCCAAAGTGATGGTTCAGGACATATATTATGTAATTTCTGTGAATATTGTTGCTTTTTAATGAGTTATTGTTTTTTAATAAATTGTCTTAAAATTTTACACATTTAGTGAACTATATTGGTCTTTCCTCTGGTAGCGCAGCCTTCTTTTCTTCTTCTTTCATAAACACAATCTCACCTGCACCACATCCCGTTAAAATCTCTGCCTCAATTAGGTTCCTCTGCAGAGCAGTCACTTTAAGTCAGGTTCTGTTGCATAACTTGGGTAGAGTCACTTGAGGAGCCTGTACACTGTACATTGCATCCGCTGAGTGTCATGTATTTGATTTTTCCTTTATTGTTCCTCTCCCTGATAATACATGCATCAGTTTCTTTCTAGATCACTAAGCTATACAATAGTGGAAAGGTGATCCAAATTCAAGTACTGTAGTTTTTGCATGATGCCGAAATAAACAAACACACAAAAATTCAAATTTTTTTAAAATCTCCATAAATAGTCCCTAAAGTATACAATATTTCTCAAAAAAAATTCACAATACAGAAAACAACACTTACAGTTTTTTTTTATATGTATAGATGATAAATAACACAAGAAGGTGTATCCAATATGCACTAAAGACTACAGAATATTAAAGGCTCAATAAACTATACAAACACTGCAACAAACTATGGGGGTAATTCCAAGTTGATCGCAGAAGGAAATTTTTTAGCATTTGGGAAAAACCATGTGCACTGCAGGTGGGGCAGATATAACATTTGCAGAGAGAGTTAGATTTGGGTGGGTTATATTGTTTCTGTGCAGGGTAAATACTGGCTGCTTTATTTTTACACTGCAATTTAGATTGCAGATTGAACTCACCACACCCAAATCTAACTCTCTCTGCACATGTTATATCTGCCTCCCCTGCAGTGCACATGGTTTTGCCCAACTGCTAAAAATGTTCCTGCTGCGATCAACTTGGAATTACCCCCCATGGTCCTTATTCAGTTTGTTAGCAAATCAAAAAAGCATACTAATGGGAATAACCATGTGCACTGCAGGTGGGGCAGTTGTAACGTGCAGAGAGAATTAGATTTGAGTGGGTTATATTGTTTCTGTGCAGGGTAAATACAGGCTGCTTTATTTTTACACTGCAAATTAGATTTCAGTTTGAACACACCCCACCCAAATCTATCTCTCTCTGCACATGTTATATCTACCCCACCTGCAGTGCAACATGCTTTTTCCAATAAGTGTGCTTTTTTGGTTTGCTAACAAGCCTGAATAAGACCTATTGTTTCCAGTCATGCTATTGGTACCAGAGGCAGAACTCTGGGAGGCAACGGAGTCAGCTGCCGCCGGGCTCCTGCTTTCAAGGGGGGCACCTCTCCTCCTGTTCTATGTGTTCAGCGACATTAATCAATTAAGTTAATTGACAGCAACCGGTATCTCTTCCGTACACCTTACAAATCACACCCTCTTTATTATAGATACACTGGAAGCAGACAACTTACTGATGAAGCTTTTTGCTCCTATAAAGGAAGCACGAGAATTCTAACTATATGAAGTTATTTCTCTGACAATTACAAGTAACTTCATATAGGGGGTAATTCCGAGTTGATCGCAGCAGGAACTTTTTTAGCAGTTGGGCAAAACCATGTGCACTGCAGGGAAGCAGATTTAACATGTGCAGAGAGAGTTTGATTTGGGTGGGGTGTGTTCAATTTTCACTATAAATTGCAGTGTAAAAATAAAGCAGCCAGTATTTACCCTGCACAGAAACAAAATAACCCACCCAAATCTAACTCTTTCTGCACATGTCATATCTGCCTCCCCTGCAGTGCACATGGTTTTGCCCAACTGCTAACAAAGTTCCTGCTGCGATCAACTCAGAATCACCCCCCAGTTAGAATTCTGACACTTCCTGTGCAAGAGCACATATCTCCATCAGTGAGGTGCATGCTTCCAGTGTAATAGATTGTGGGTTCTAATCCTGGATATGACACTTGCAAATTAATTGTCAGAGAAATAATCAGCATTGTGAGTGACTGAGCAGATCTATGTAGTGTGTGGCTGGACCCCTACATAGATCTGCCTAGTTGCAAAGGTTATTTATATATACTGTTTATATATATATGTATATATATATATAGAGGGGCACCAATATTTTCCTTGCCTCCGGGCAACTGGGTCAAACTTACGCCACTGATTGGTACATTCTAGAGACGGAATTGACATAACCAACAGTGACTGGAAATAGCTTTATCATGAGGCCTACTGTGACAAATTACATGGCCCTATGTGGGCACTGCTATTATGTAGTGTTAGGACTGCTGATATTGGAGAAGCCGTGAAGTAGCTCAGCAGCTAAACATGTGTTTGCAAAACTGTGTGACTAATTCTCTGAATTTCTATTACCAGATAGGTTCAAAAAATGGTTATAAATAATTTTTAAAGTGCCCAAGGGAAATTTAGGGGTGGGGATTTGCACCCCCCTCTCTGTCTGTTGATAATCTCAATTTAGTAATAAACTCCACTATATTTACATTATGGAAAACTTCAATTGGATTGGACAATCAATTATTTACCTTTAAAATACACGTGGGGACATTATATGCAACTATTTTAAACTGTGATTTGTGATACAGACATACTTCAAGAACCTTATCTCCTCCCAAGCTTCGTACCCCCGGCATCTCTTCACTGTCAACTCCTTCCTCTGCTCACTCCCACCTCGACTCCCTTCTTTACTCTCTGCTCTTGACTTTGTCATCTACTTCACATCCAAAATTGACCCCATACACAGGACATCACATACCAACAGACCCTCAACAACCAACCCCCTCCTTCCCTGATACCCCTCCCCATCCATCTTACCAACTCTGACTTATTTTTCCCCTGTATCTGGAGATGAAGTAATAAAGCTCATCTAACCCTCCTTCCTCTTTCCTTCTGCCTGTTACCATCTCGTCCACCTTCTCAATCTCTCCCTCTCATCAGGCACTGTCGCCTCTGTTGTCAAGCATGCCCTTGCCTCTCCTATTCTTAAAAAACCTAACCTAAATCCTAACAATCTAAGTACTGACCTATCTCTCTCCTCACTTTTGCATCCAAACTCCTTGAGAGTATTGTCTAAAACTGTCTTACTGCCTCTTTTTCCTCTCACTCTCTGCTTAACCAATTTCAGTCTAGCTTCCGTCCTCTTCACTCTACTGAAACTGCCCTCACGAAAATCTGCAATGACCACCATGCTGCCAAATCCTCTGCAGCTTTTGACACTGTGTACCACCCTCTCCTTCTGCAAATCCTTCACTCCATTGGTCTGCGTGATACTGCCCTCTCCTGGCTGACCTCCTACCTCTCTGACCGCTACTTCTCTGTCTTCTCTCACGACTCCAGTGCCTCACACTTTCCCTAACAGTAGGTGTCCTTCAAAGCTCTGTTCTTGGAACTCTCCTTTTCTCTCTTTATGCATCCTCTTTAAGTGAGCTAATTCGCTCTTTCAAAATCCAATGTCATCTCTATGCTGATGATACTCAAATCTAACTTTCCTCTGCTGACCTCTACCCCTCTCTCCTCACTTGTATGTCCAACTGTCTCTCAGCTATCTTTTCTTGGATATCCCAGCACTATCTTCAATTTAACATGTATAAGACTGAGCTGATTATCTTCCTACCCTCCCACTTAACTCAATTTCAATAATTTCATTATCTATTGATGACACAACTATCTCCTCTAATCCCCAACTGTGCTGTCTTGGAGTTATCTTTGATTCCTCCCTCTTCTTCAAACCACACATTCAGTACCTATCGCAATCCGGCCATTTCCATCTTAAAAATATTTCAAAGATCAGATCCTTTCTCACACTAGATGCTACTAATATCCTCAGCCACTCACCAATCGTCTCCAGATGGACTACTGTAATCTCCTATCTGGCCACTCTGAAAAATGCCTTTTTTCCACTCCAATCTATCCTCAATGCTACTGCCCAGCTCATGTTCCTCTCCAAATGAACTAAATCCATCTCTCCGCTCTTACAAGCTGTTACAGTCTGCTACCAGGATGTCTGAGTGGCTAGTTCTGGCTGTTGCTAGGCAGCAGTGAAGCTGTCAGTATTGTGGAGGCTTCCAGCTGTAGTCAACATGTAGTCAAGCTCTCAGTGTGTGTGCAGCTCAGCTGCAATTGAGTCTGCAATTAAGGAAGCTAGTTTGCATTGGGTTCTCTCCCTGTTAAATTGTTGTACGTTCCAGTATTCCCTGCCGGTTATAGTTCCAGTATTCTGAGTACTTTCTGGCTCCCTTCTAATCATAGGATATCTGCTCACCTGGCTTGTTAGTAAATGATCCTGTCATATTTGTGAATCTGCAATTCATTCCCAGTCTGCAAATCTGGTCAGTGAGGTCTATCATCTGCATTGCAGTAATACCAGCTCAGGAAATCTGTTCACTTGGCCTGTCAATAAGTTTTTCTGTCATACCTGTGAATCTGCAAATCAATCCCAGTCTGCAAATCTGGTCAAAAAGGTCTATCATCTGCATCGCAGTAATACCAGTAACAAGAAATCTGCTCACCTGGCCTGTCAATAAGTGTTTCTGACACATATGTTCCTTTGCAAGTCATTCCCAGTCTGAAAACCTTGTCAAGCAGTGTGGTCTGTAATCTGCACTGCAGTAATACCATCTACAGGATATCTGCTCATCTGCCTGTCAGTGTTTCTGACACTTGTGAATCTGCAATTATTTCCACTTTGCAAACCTGGCCAAACAGTAATCTGCACAGCAGTGTAATCATCTCATGGACCTCTGCACTCTTAGCCTGCTGGCCAGTGTTCTGATACACCTACTTTCCCACCCTCCCACAAATCACTATCTGTAATCTGCACAGCAGTGTCATCATCTCCTGGACCTCTGTACTCCTGTCCTATTGGCTGGTGTTCTGATACACCTGTTCACTGTAAATCACAATCAGTCTGCGAACCATTCCAAACACTAGAGATCAGCAATCTGCACTGCACCAGTATCTTCCGCAGGATTCCTGCATGCCTAGCCAGCTACTTTGTGTTTCTTGTTCTCCTGAGTTCTTTCTATAAGTAGTTAGTTCTGGTCGTTAGAGGTTAAGCCTGTACTACAGCTAGCAGCGTAAGTCCTGAGGGCATCCGAGTCCTGGTAAGTGTGACTAGCTTTAAGGCAAAGATGGCTGTCATAAGGTAAGAAGACCTACTAGTCAGTTTTAAAGGTCTTATCTTTTGATGCACATGGGCCAGTACCATTGTCTCCCTTTACACTCCAACCCGCTCTCTTCACTCTACAAATACATGCCATCTCTCCTGCTATTTACTTCCTCTCATTCCTGCCTCTAAGATTTTGCCTGTAATGTTCCCTACCTCTGGAATTCTCTACCTCTCCCTATCAGACTCTCCACCTCTCTACAAAACTTCAAATGGGCTCTCAAGACCCACTTAAGTACTAAAACCAGCCATCTCCTAGAACATGTTGACCTAGAGACCATGTCGACCTAGAAACCAGGTGACTTACTGTCAACCAATAGTGGTCGACCTAGACATTGTTGACCTAAGCGTGGTTGACTTAGAGACAGTATACCCTTTTATATTCCCCCTCCAGGTCCACTGGGATGGTAAAGTATGAACAAGTTGGTTTCAGTGAAAAAATTATGAAAAACTCATGTCGACTTTTTGACCTGTCGACATTTTAAATGTTGGTATTATGACCTTGCCGGTATTTTGACCATGTTGGGATTTTGACCTTGTCGGGATTTTGACTGTCGGTCGATGGTTGTCTATATTTTGACTGTCGGCATTGTGATTGTAGGTAAATTGCCCGTATCCCGTTTTCCTATTTGCCTCATTTATTTATGTACTTTTATAGGTGCTGCAGAACCCTTGTGATGCAATATAAATAAACAATAACATTAATAATAAAAATAATAATTGTGATTTGCCTAGTCTCTGACTATTCTCATCTTCACTTCTGTACTGTGCAAGCTTCTTGCAACTGATGTGTCTTATTCTTATTTGATGTCTAATGTATTTAACTCTGTACTGACTCACAATCTAATGGATTTCAATAGATTTGTATAGTATTTTTTCCCCACTGCACAAAATGCCCACATCTTCCCATCTTCCACCTTTTCATTTTATTCAGTATTGTAGTAAATGCAAAATCCATACTTTGTGTGTTTGTTATTTCCACAGATGTTCTCAAATACACCAGGCCAGGCTGTGCATTGGTTGTTATCTCAAATAGTGTGTATCCTTTCAGTGCACTGAGCTGCCTTAGTGCACTGACTGGTGTACAAAAGTCCAGTATGTCCACCCACTCTAAGTAAAGCCCTTATTGGATCTCAAGTTTATTCTTGTGACTATGAGTAACTGTATGCAGAATGATGACCTACATGAAGAAAGCAGGAGTACCACTGAGGCAAATACATCAAATTATGGAGTGATTAGCATAAGCTGGCATTTCTGCTAATGAAACTTGTGTATCTCTTCTATCATCCCTTTAATCAAATAGTGACACAGAGCTTTCTTTATTCAGTCACACCTTTGTGGACCTTGTAGATAATATGTAAGCGATAAACAGTGCTAAACCAGTGTACAACAGAAACTTCAATTATGTGCCAGGTACTATTTGCTGAGGATGAGCAGGACAAGACATTCGTACTGAAATGGGATAGTCAACCTCAGAGGAGTGATAACAGTCAACATTTAGTTGCAGCTTTAGTTATTTCTTCTCCTTCTCCTTTTCCTTCTTCTTCTGTTCTTTATAAGACACCACAAGGTGCACACTGCACCGTACGGAGTAATTGGGTATCAGAGAGTAAATACAATATATAATGGCAAATCACAGCATAAGGACTTAGTGGTCTATTTACTAAATCTTAGAGAGAGAGATAAAGTACAAACCATCTAGCTCCTGTCATGTTACAGGCTGTGTATGGAAAATGACAGTTAGGAGCTGGTTGGTTGGTAGCAGAGATGTGTGTGGACCCCCCATGTTTTGGTTTTGGCCCTAGTTTATCATCGAGTTTTGGTTTTGTCAAAACCACTCTAAAGTGTTTTGGTTCAGATTCGGTTTGGATTCTTTTAAAGTCGATAAACATAGCTAAAAATTTTTTTATAAAAAATTGATAGAATCAGCTAAAATCTTATCACTTGGACCTGTTTACATGCAATCCAAAACCCAAGTTCGGTTTTTAAATCCAGTTCCAAACTGACAACAGACCCGACCCAGGACTCCATTCCACTAGGATCCCCAAAGTACTGTAATTCCGAACTGAGACTCGATTTGACTTGGAACCCCTAAGCTCAGGTAAGTTCATATTTCAGGGAAGCCGAACTGTACATCTCTAGTTGGTAGTTTTCTTTGTACATTGTATATCTCACCAAGGCTTAGTACATAGACCCCTATATCAGCTTCATCTTTGTCCATCTGTTATGACTGACAAATCTTCTTCCTCACAAGTAGGCTGAAACTTCCAGAGATCTTCTGACAGTGACCCCTGTACTCCCCGGTAGAACTCACCAGCAGGTCTTTGTGCCTATAATAGCCGCATTTCCCATAAGGCGTGATGTGCCTACCAGTACTGGGATGCCACCAGGACCTACGCCACTGGTGGTAGTACGAGCTTGGTGGGACCCGAATGAATGCCCATTGGAAGGAAAACCCAAAAGAAGAAAGAATTTACAAGAGAAAAAGAATGATACTACAGTATCAGGAAACTCGGGAGAGCCAGAGATATTAGACAGGAGTGTCAACAGACAGCACACATAACTGTTTAGAGAATAGACAAGAGTGGTATTAGTGGAAATTACTGAATTACAACAAGATAGACAATGTGACAGACACAGAGCTGGACACAGGAACTCTGCAGAAGACGATGGTGAGATAGCCAGGCTTTTCTAAACTCTGAAATGAAAAAATAACATGTGGTAGTTTTTGGCCAATAGGAAAGCAGTGCCCAGTTTTAGGTTGGCTTGAGCTGGAAGGTTGGTTTTAGGTTGAAAACCGACGAACTTTAGTACACCAAAATCAGTTTACACAAGACATTGGGCCTAATTCAGACCTGATCGTAGCAGCAAATTTGGTAGCAGATGGGCAAAACCATGTGCACTGCAAGGGTGGGGGGGGGGGCAGATATGACATGTGACAAAAGAGTTAGATTTGGGTGGGGAGTGTTTAAACTGAAATCTAAATTGCAGTCTAAAAATAAAGCAGCCAGCATTTATTATTATAATTATAATTATTATTATAACTATTACACTAGGGAACAGTCAATCTGTTACCAGGGATTTAAGAGTCGATTTCGTTTCATTTTGTGCTCCTGACCATGAATATGCCATGCTTATTTTTCAATTGGCTCTAGTTTTTGAGATATGCATATGTCTTTAATATTTAGGAAAAAATATTTTTTTTTATTCTGATTAAATTCGATTCATAAAATGTTATAAAAAGACACAGGATAGTTTGATACATAAGTGTTAGGAAGCAATGGGAACCGTTTTTTGTAGAATTTTCGTTTGCATTCTTGCTGCGGGCAGTTCCTTTGCAGACTCCAACAGTAATCGGCCATCATGTGATGATCCCACCTTTCTTGATATCTTTCTTCTATTACCTAAATATCCCAGTGGAACCGTTCACACTGTTCTTCGCTTAAATCTCCTAGATTGGACATAAAGTGATCTAAATGGCTGTACAAAAAATGTACTTTAATGCTCATGTTGCCACCTTGAAGATGTGATAGTCGGGAGACTTGCAGACGATGCTGGGTGAATGATGCAGATAATGCTTTTAATGCACATTTTTATGTATGTATGTATGTATATATATATATATAAATATGTAAATATATATATATATATATATATATATATATAGTCTATTAATATGCATGAGTTTGGAGCGTGCTTGGGTGCAGGGATCTGACAGACATTCTTTAGTTCTTGATGTAAAGGAAATACTTTAAATAAAACGTTTTATTTTCAGAGTCTGCATTTCCTTATACATGTGCATCAGTTCCTGTTTTGTCCTGTCTGTCCTCCGGCAAAGCAAGATTTTTATAATAATGCTGCTCAATAAAATGGAAATGGTTTTGCATTGTGAATGTCAGTGTGTAATTGCACTAGCGATAGCAGGAGCCTGCTGCCGCTGATATCTCTGAAGAGAGGTTTGCAAACAATTGATTAAAACATTTATCTACAATGTTCATGATATTTTTACATATACCATGTCTAACAGATCTTTACAGCAATCACTTTTGGACAATATATTGCTAAAGTAGTAAGCACAGTGTGTAAGAATAATGTAATATAATGCAAACTATATTCATCATCACACTGTGGTGACTGTGTGATAAGAGAAAAAAGTCACACAGTAATTGAATCATTGCAAAGTTTGCAAACACACTTTGTTATATACACACTTTGTTATATTATGTAATTGATGCACTTTTAAATTAAATGTAATACTTTTGCAATTGGAAATAAAGAGAATGATTATTTAAATAAAGTAGAGGCAGGCACAAAACTAAAAGAGGATGTTTTCTAAAACAAATAAATAAATAAATAAACAAGTAAACAGAAAACTGCAAACAAACAAAACTGCAAAACAATTGCAGAGATAATGATTATTTAAATGAAAACAGAGCAAAACTCAAAGCTGCCAAAGTTTGGTTCCAAATGAAAAAACAGAGGAAACATAACAAAATAATAAAAAAAATAATGTTAATAATTAGACGCCCAGAAATACACCTGACGTTTTTTCCTCCTGTTTTGTTAAGAATCAGATACTGTATAAGTGATTTCCTGTAAATGTCAGTGCAGCCAGATGATTACTAGTGAGAACAAAGACAGAGCCTTAAGGTGTATACACACGGTGAGATTCGGGCTAACCCCAATTCTCACTGTGTGATAGGGACTAGGTCGGTATCGCAAGCATATAATGACTGTGCTTGCGATACTATGTGCAATGTTTTCTAAGTGTCAATTTTGACTATCTTTTCTACGAGATAGTAAAAATGTACTTGCCTGCACAGTCTATCTAGGCCTGCGATGCCGACCGTGCATCGGCATTGCATCGGGATCGCAAGGTGACTTTCACCTTGCGATCTGCACTAACTTTTCTTACGATTTTGACTATATATTCAAAATCATAAGAAAATATCTCAGCATGTGTACACACCATTACAGTACTTAGGCTTGTCTCTGCTGAACACTGTGACCTGGGATTGTGTGAATCATTTCCTGGCGATGTTACTGGAACCTGGAGCTATCATGGTCAATCTTGTTCTATAGATACATGCACAGGCAGGGGCGGATCCAGAAGAAAAGGAAAGGGGGGGGGGGCACCATGATAGGGGAACGGTAATAGTTATATTTACATGCACCTAAGGCATGCGTGCTCCCAGATAAGGGGTGTGGTATCACAGGGGGCCTGGCCTCACAGAATACACCATCAGGTAATGATTAGCTGTAGGAGCGCATCCTGATTTATTGCCAATGTTTCTCCCTGATGAAAAGGCTGATTGAGCCTTGAAATGTTGGTCACCTGTTCCATTAGTTATGGGAGCCTGGAAGGCACCCCAGCACAACATAATTATAGTTTTTAGTTGGTGGTGGCAGGTGCAGCATACCTTGTTTTGGGCACTGCAGTGAGACTCAGACTGCAGGAGACAAACTGTCCATCTTTAATTAGCAGAAGCAGCCAGCTGGATCTCCTTTAAGCAGCATAAGATATCTGCAGGAACAGCCCTGTCACAATCACACGGGCCACCTTCTCAAAGCAGAGGAAGTGCTGGGATTGTGCGGTGCAGTGAGGGCTGATGAAGCCTTATTTATTTATTTATTTATTAACAGTTTCTTATATAGCGCAGCAAATTCCGTTGACTCCTGTGCCATCATAAGTAACAGTCTTACTCAATGCTGGCATGAACCCCGCACCTGGGCTGGACTCTGGCTGGCTGGCAGTGGGGGAGGTAGGTTGCGGTGTGAGCAGGGGGAGGCTGGAGCTGCAGCTCCAGCCTCCCCATTGGTTACCACATGGACTTGCTGTTAAAGCCGCGGTGGGTCTTAGTGCCTGCCGGCTCTTTTATAAAATCTGACTGACAGAAATAGCAGTAGTGCTGCTGCTGTTCTCCTTTTGAAAAAAAAAGTAGTCAAAAATGACAGGGGGGGGGCACGTGCCCGAGTGCCCCCCGCTGGATCCGTCTATGTGCACAGGTGCTAAACTGAGTCACTTGAAGGGGCGGAACTCCCAGAGGAAATAGAGATGCTTGTGGTCTCCGAGCCCTGAAGGGCACTTGCACGTCAGCAGCACCTGTGTGGTTCACAGCGGGATTCAAGAGTGAACACTGCTCTTCCAATGGAGTTTTGCAGGCACACCTGCTGCTGCTGCAAAGTTAATCGGCTCTGTCCCAGGCAGGGGCGTAGCCAGAACTTTGTGGGACCCATAGCAACATTTTGCTTGGGTCGGGTCCCATTGCTTTTAGAGAGACACTTCTCTGCAGCAGTTTTTAATTTTATGCCCTGTTATTAATAGTGCCCTACTGTAGTTCATATTCTGAACCATAGTAGAGCCTTATTTAATGTTATACCCCATAGTAGTGCCCTAGTTTCTTTTATGAATCTCAGTAGTGCTTAAGTTCACCCTATGTCACATTTCAGAGCTGCCAGTACACATTATGCCGCACAGTACCCCTAGTATACTTTATGATATATAATGCTCCCCGTTCATATTGTGCCTCATTACAGTGCCCCGGTTCATATTATGAAACATTAAAACACCCTACAGTCCATTTTATACCACACTACAATGAGCAGGTCCAGGGGCATAACGACATATTGCAGGCCCAAGGAAAAAGTTTGAAAAGACCCCTACGTACCACCCAATGGCAAAAAATGTATATAACACATGTAACTTTAACAGGGAAGGTGGGCAATTCTCAGCTCTGGACCCCATAGCAGCTGCTCTGCCTACACCTATGGTAGGTATGCCCTTGGTAACATTATAAAGACCTTCCAGTTCATTTTATACCAAATTACAAAGAGCAGGACTAGTGGTGTAACTGGATATATTGTAGGTCCCAAAGTAAAAGTTTGTAAGGGCCCCTATGTATAACCCAGTGTTGAAAAATGTATATAACACATGTAACTGTCAGGAAAGGTGGCCCCTCTCATCTCTGGGCCCCATAGCAGTTGCACTCCCTGTACCTATGGTATCTACTCCCCTAGTCTCAAGAACCCTACTACCCATAGACAGATTAAGAGGGGGGGTGCAGGGCATACTGTACCCCACAGGGCTGTAACTAGGTGTATGCAGAGGGGGCACTGGACATAGCGCTGCAGGGTAGGGGGCGCTGTTGACGGCACTTGTAAATTATTTGTTTTAATTGCACTTGCAGCTTTCCCCCTTTTTGAAGACCAGCATCTCCTGGCCACCGCTGTCTCTTACCATGACCCATTTTGTCGCTAATACCTATACAACAATCATGAACTCAAATTGAGATTTCTTTGTTATTCAGTCACAATGTCCTTTATTACATTTCAAAATGCTGACATACCCGGGATCCGAACCCACTGCCTGTGGCATTGCAGTCAGACAATCTATTAATTGAGCTATCTGGCCTTGTATAGAAAGGTAGATAATTATAAGCTAGAGAATTCTAACTCTTTGAAGCTTACCTTCTACGTTGTGAAAATATTATCAGCATTGCGGCTGAGTAGATCTATGTAGTATGTGGCGGCAAGAGTTTGAATGTGTGGTTGCACTCTACATAGATCTGCTTAATTACAATGCTGATTTTTTTTTTTTTTACAAAGAACGAGTAGCTTCATATAGTTCTCATAGTTTTTTTATTCAGGATCAAATAGCTCATTGAGTAGGGTGTTTGATTAGAATTCAACAGGTTATAGGTTTGATTCTTGGGTATGACAGTCTATTGATATGTGTTATTTGATAAAGGGTATTGTAACTGAATAACAACAAGCTCAAAAGTTAAGTGCATGAATGTGGTATAAAGCGTATTTGTGCCCAAATCCATTTTCTTGCAGTGGTCCATAAATGTGTGTGTATTTCCCCACGAGGTATGCGCCTTATGTCCATATTAAAAAAAATTGGGTGGGAGGGGCTGAAATGCTCTCTCTGGAGCAGGGCAACAAAAAGTCTAGTTACGGCTCTGGTACCACAGGCCTCCCTTTGTCAGGGGGCCCCCCAGCCAGAGCTCATTGACATCACTAGCTTTTCTCCTTATGCAGCAGCAGAACCAGGCAGTGAGAATGCTATCAGGACAGCATGCAGTACAGGCACAGACAGAGGAATATCAGGTTTCATAAGCTACAGATTGAGCTATACGACTGAAGGATAGGAGGGTGGAGAGAGCCATAAGTGACACAGGAATCTCAGCTTCTCCTCCTCCCTTGCCAGGGTGTCCGGGTCCTATGTAACCTGTTATCTAATGAGGGTCTAGAGATAGAATTCCTGTGTCTTGTCCCAGTGTGTAATTTGTACAGAGGCTTTTCTTGCATGTGACAACATAAATTATAGATTTTATGTTTCTATGTGTGTTTTTAGACTGTTTAAGTTGTCTTTGTCCCACTATAAGAAAATTTTATAAAATAGTTGTCTTTCATTTAGTTGGCGCTATAAACAGTAACGAAGCATTATTAAACTATTATTTACATCAGATATACACCATTGGTTTAAATTCAATTTACACAAACCATACACCCCAACATGACCCATTCCAGGAGGGACAAAATGCTCTCTACCTGGACTTCCCTCTTAAGTTGTGATAGCAATCTACTGTGTTGAAAACACTTTCTTATTAAATTGTTCAACATAAGTGACTTCAATCATATATTAAGAGAGAAGTCCAGGTAGAGAGCATTTTGTCCCTCCTGGAATGGGTCATGTTGGGAGGTACTGTAAGCACAATCTAATATACATTGCCCCTCTACCAGGGCCCTGCTGTCTAAAGTGCCCCGTGCACCCCCAAAGCTAACAGTAGTTTTACACTGAAATGCAGAAAAGTCAAACATTATTGTATGTTTTTTTTTTTTATTGTACTTTAATATCAGTAATCTGATTGGTGACACTACTTTATAGCTGAAATCTATTTTAAAGTTTTTAACATGATTTGTATATCTATAGATTAAATCATATAACTACTGTGACAATCTGGGTTATTTAGCTAGGTAGATTGTTTAATGGTGCAGTGTTTAGGTGTACAAATCAGGGTCATCTCACAGCATTTCCAGGTTCAGTAAATAAAAATTGAGCTTCTACTGTCCGTACACAGCAATGAATAAAAAACAAAAACAAACCTAGCCTCCATGAAGGGCACTACAGCACTTCTTGGGCCCTCTACAAGGGGAAGCTAGTCTACATACAAAGTATCACAGTCTTTACAGTAATGTCTCTCACAGGTATAGCTTCCTAGCCTGGCCTGGCTTCTAAAACTTAATATGCTCAGTTACAGTTTAATGGCCCTCTCTGCTTCTGCAGATTGGACACTGGCCTCCTGGCCCCCACTGGCCTCCTGACTCACTGGGATCTTTGGCTGCTACAGTCTTACTTGGACTGTTTCCATACAGCCTGACTGGCTTCAACAACCCCACCTGGACTGTATACACACAGCAGTAGCCTCACTTGACTGCACAGTCTCACTTGAATGGTCTCTACTCAGCAGCAGACTTGCCAACCCTCCCGCTGCTCCCGGTTTTTACCTCAGCCTCCCGCTGCCCCGCAAATCTTCCGGGTTCTCATGGTTTTTTACAAATTTTGTGACAATACGTGGACTGCGCATGCACCAGTCCCGAAGTGCCGGGGGCGGGTCCTGGATGGGTGACGTCACGGCGCGTGACATTATGTTACTTAGTTGACGGCCACTGCGGGGATATGGGTAGAGGTGGCCGCTTAGCAGTGTGCAACGGCAGGAGAGGCAGTCTGCACGATGGAGGAGGCAATGTACAGCGGCGGCGGAGACCCCATCATAATCAGCAGCAGCACAGCAGCAGCTGTTAAAATGTAAGGAAACCAAATTACCAAATAAGCCAGCCTGCGTCATGAATGGGGAGCATGTGGCTGGGGTGGGGAGGGTCATTTTGGGTGAGACAAAACATATTAATTCCCCTATAGCAGGCATTGCCAACCTATGGCTCTCCAGCTGTTGTGAAACTACAAGTCCCAGCATACTCTTCTACACTTTTGCTATTAGGAAATGCTAAAACTGTAGCAGAGCATGCTGGGATGTGTAGTTTCACAACAGCTGGAGAGACACAGGTTGGCCAGGCCTGCCCTATAGTCACTGGAGTGAGAACCTGACACTGAAGGACACGTCCCTTGGTGGCAATAGATATGCCCATAGGTGGAGCTAGACACACCCTTTGGGCGGAGCATGACACGCTGCACTCTGCTTATACCTACAATCTCCCTGAAACTAGTTTTTAAAAGTAGGCAAGTATGCCCAGCAGCCATAAGGTGTGGTCACACTTTTCATCTCTGTGTTGACAGATTCCTTCAGCCCCACACCGAATCCATGGCTCCCTTTCGCCATCTTTGTTGATATTGCCACCCTATTAATATATACTGTACACTAATATTTCCATTATTGAAATTATTTCACAAGTTAATGTACTTAATTAATGTGAACTCCATAAATATGTCCTTTGCTGCCTGTTTTGGTAGCCTGTATTTACTTTCTATTTATTCTGATAGCTCTTCTCTCACTTCTTCAAACAAAGATATAAATAGATTGTTCTAAATCAGAAATGAAAAGGAAATCATGAGGAGCTCACTGCATCATAGATAGCATATATGGATGTGGTAAAAGAAAATGAAAATGAAACTTGTACCATTAACCTCTTATGTATTATTGTCACTATGTCCTGACTGTACAATGGCTCCAAAGATACTGACTCTTAGGGTCAGATGTAATGACGACCGAGATTGCCAGAGGCGCAAGATTCCAGCTGATCTCGGATGTTTTTTAAAGTGGCAATCACTTACAATGCAAAACCATGCCTTGTCAGTGATTGCCCCTTTTAACAAACATCTGAGTTCAGCCGACGGGATGCACGTTGGCCAAACTCGAGCGGAATTACATCCCGCCCTTATTGTTGATGATGGCAAGAGTTTACTTATACAACTATATACTAGACCGGATTAAGGCTTGTGGGGGCCCCTCCATTAAAATTGCCCCTTAGCTTGTCAACCCCCCAATATGGCCACAGTCTCCCACCCCGTACGCTACAAGGTGCAACGGTGGTGGCCAATCCCCCATGCCCCCCAAGTACTCACCTCCTTTGGTGATGGCATGCTTCCCACTCTGTTTTGCATGCACAGCCAGCCTACCAAGAGCTTACAGAGCAGACCGGTACCCGAGTCATACAGTTTTGGCTTTTGTTGTTCATAAATTGACAAAACAAGTTAAAATCACATACTTTGGCCCTTTTTTGTTCACACAGTATTATTAACCTCAGCAACATTAATTTCCAGTCATTTCCAGTTAATTTTGACCACCTAACAGCTTACAATATTATTTACATCCAGTTTAGGCTGAAGGCTGTAGTGAGCTGACTGGTTACTAAGTGACAGGGCAGCAGCACAGACACACAGCATTTTATAGCACATCTAATAGACATTGTTACACAGCAGTGGCAGAAATTAAAAGTGGTGCAAGGTGTAATTGTCCATGGGCCCTCCCACACCCTTATGTTGGATATTAAAAAGGCCATACACATTTTAACAAACCAAGCACATCAGCGACAGGGACTGCCACTTTTGTGTCTGAAGTATTTGGTTTGTTTGGGCTCCCACAAAACAAGCTACCAAAGGGCTTTAGGCAACTAAGCTAAGATCTCTGCAGTGTCAAGATGTCATCATCACCACCATCCTCACCCTCATCATTGTGTACATCATTCTCCCACAATATTAATTTACCCCCACTGGAATCCATCATTACAGAAGTTTCTGTACTTTGATGTAATTGCCGGAAATGGTCTTGCTCATGTAATTTATAGTTCATTTCGATAAACATCATATTTTCCACATTTTGAGGAAGTAGCCTCCTATGCAGTTCTCTCATAAGGTTCCCGGCTGTGGATGGTGGGCAGCTTAAGTAATGCAAAGCCAGTTTGTACAATGGCCTCCAAATTGCCTTTTTTTTTTTCCTTCCAGTAGTAAAATGGACTCTGTGCCTGTTTGCATGCTGTCATTAAAATTAGTTGGATTGTGACTGTATTAGATGGAGTTTCGGTAGAGATGTTACTAATTTCTGGCAATTCTTTAAGACCCAACCAGATTTCAAAATGTTGTGTTGGCTCCTCTGCATCACCACTGGGTCTTTTGGGAAAGTTGAGTTTTTTCCTGGTTGCAGCAGTTGCCAGAGAAACTGATGGAGGAGACGTCATAGTGCCATATGTCACTTGAGCTACCATCTTGCTCACCAGTAGCTCTTTGCATCTCTAAAGATCTGGGTCCTTTGGAAAGAAAGACATGCTGTTTGACTTACACCTAGGATCAAGCACGGTCGAAAAAATGTAGTGATCCAATTTCAAGATATTGACAACCATTGTATCCTGGTGAAGTGAATTAAGGACTTGATCTACAAGTTCCACATATTTCGTGGAATCGCTTTCTTTCATCTTCTACTTCAATTTCTCAAACTGATTTTCCAAAAGTCTAATTAGGGGAATCACATTACTCAAGCTAGCAGTGTCTGAACTCATTTTACAGGGGACTACTTCAAAGGGTTTCAGCACCTTGCACAGGATGGAAAGTATTCTCCAGTGCGCTGTAGTAAGGTACATTCCACTCCTCTCACAATGTCATGGCTTGTTATGTGTCTGTTGATGGCTTTTTGCTGGTCCTCTATCCACTGAAGCACGTTAAGTGTGGAATTCCACCTTGTTACTACCTCTTGCTTCAGTTGGTGTCATGGCAAATTGAACTGTTGTTGTAGCCACTGCAATCTCCTCTATGATGTTGCTGAATGCCGAAAATGTCCCAAAATTTGATTGTGTGAGCAAAACATGGGACACATTGGAATTCACCAAGCTGTAATGCTTCCATCATATTTCTGGTGTTATCACAAATCCTGAGGAGAGTCCAAGTGGGGTAAGCCATTTTGCTATGACATCCCTTAGTTTTTCTAAAAAGTTGTCAACAGTATGCCTTTTAGTGAAGCCGGTGATATACAGGGTAGCCTGCCTCTGAATGAGCTGGAGTTGTTTGTTAGATACTACTGCTGCGGCTGCTGAAGGCTATTCACCCACCCAGCAGGCTGTCACAGTCATGTAATGTTTAGTTCCCCCCTACCGCTTAACTGCATTTCTGTGGTTAGGTGGACAGTGGCATTTTATAGGACAATAATTTGTTTGTTTTTTAACCACCTGGTGCAGACGAGGCATTGCTTGTCCTGTAAAATGGAACCGAGATTAAATTTGTTACCGGCGACACAGCACCGGCGACACAGCACAGGATTAACAGTCAATTGATTTTTTTTTTTTTAAATACCTGTCTTCTTGGTCCACTTCTGGGATGAAGATCCTTCCCTAGCAGCAGCTGCAGCAGCAGGCCAAGCGCTGAAGGATTTTTCAAAGGAATCCTGGATAGGGGACAAGTCACCTATCTATATCAAATTTGATGCAGTACTACATCTGATCATTACTGGGGTTATTGAGGATGAAACTATACAGTAGGTGGAGATTGCAGGTTCTGAGATCTAGTTGAGAGAATCAAAATCAGAATCAGCTTTATTGGCCAGGTGTACTCACGTACACTAGGAATTCTTTGTGGTACAATGCATCGCCAAGCAGCAACATGAAGGGGGAATACATAGCATAAGAAGGGGAAAAAACATAACCTACATTACAAACATTACACATATGAGTTAATACTGCACATTGCAACTGTACAATAGACTCGACATATTAGACATATTATACATGTAAGACTAAAAACAAAGGCTGCTTGGCAGAGCAGCACCGAGGCAGCCATCTGCGGCGCCAACTAGAACTCAAACAATGCACATAATACAGAAGATTTAAGTATTACATCAAAAGATAAACCACACAGAAAATAAAGACAGAAAGAATAATGCATGATTGGTGTAGGCATTTTGGGTAATAACCTCCAGGGGTTGTGTATTCCACCCTCACAAGGTACCAGGTGCGGCAGCCATCTTAGGCGCAATGCGTATGATTACCCAGGGTGGAATAGTCCACCCCTAGAAGAGAACACAAAATGGGGAGATTGCAGAGTCCTTAAGTTCAGAGTAGGGTTCCACTAAAACCATCAGGTCCATGTATTTTTCATCCCATCCACAAGTGCACCAGATAAGGCAGCCATGTTGGGCGCACTACGAAGGTTACACAGTGGGAGATGAGCCATACAAGGGCCAAATGCATGTATGGGAAAACTGACATGTGTGTAGGAGTATGCTATGCCCTGCATGGAAAGATCCAAATGAAGCACACCCTGCCCACGGAGGAACCATCCGAGGCAGCCATGTGGGGTGCACTGCGTAGGTTACTGCTGGCAGGGTGTGCAACCAATGGAGGTACACATTACAGGAATAGCACACAGTGGGGTGGAAGTACCCTGTAAGAAGAAAGAGAAGAGAAAAAAACACATTTGCAGGAAAACTGTAGTAACATTATTTTGTGAAAATGATAAATGACCTGGTCTCACGAGAGCAGTGCGGGTGGGTGTGAGAATGTGGGGAGCACACTAATGTCCAATGGAACTGACCCAGCAAAGTCTGGTCCTGGTGTGCACGTCCCTCAGGTCCCTGCTCAGCTTGAGGGGTAGTCCCAGGGTAGTCACGATGTTCTTGGACAGAGGAGTAGTAGGCATTGGTCCTGGTGTTCTCATGGCAGAGGTGGAGAGAGACCACATGATGGTCCTGAGTTGCAGTGTTTGGGAAACTAGTTTAATTAGAGATTTTAGCGTAGTCCAAATCCAGTTCAAACTCCGGTTCTATCTCCATTCTTAAAACACATTCTAAACAGATGCATTCTTCACAAATGCAAGCAGGCCAAGTCCTGACTGCAGGCCTTGATAATATTGCTCTTAAATGCTCCAACTATATCAGCTGGCAAAGGGGGAGGTGTGCAATCAGAAGTTCAGCTAATTAACAGAGGGGATTTTGCATTGAAGAAGGATCACAGACATTTGCAGACAAACTTTCTTGGGGTGTGAAAAGTGTAGCCAGAGAGAGATGAGAGACTCAGATATACAAGCATGAGGATGATGTTTTTACCTGTGAAGAGAGGAGAGAGAGAGAGGAGAGATGGTTTTCAGTTCCGGTTCTAACTCCATTCTTAAAACACATTCTTAACAGATGCATTCTTCACAAATGCAAGCAGGCCAAGTATCTGTTGCTTGACTGCTTTTTGGTATTTTTTTAGCACAAGTTTTTGATGTTGACAAAAACTTTTCATGAGCTCGCTGCAAATGATGTGACAGGTAGAAGGTTCCTAGTTGGATAATGTCCCTACCGCTACTTACTGTGATTTTACAAATGCTACAGGATTTGGGTAAAAATAATTCCACAAGTGAATGTCCTTCTTCTTATTACAGGCAAGAACTGCTTCTACTGGTGCCTGACTTACACAAACAACATCCTCTTCCTCAACATCCTCATTAGCGCCAGTTCCAGCTACACAAATATTCCCCTCATCCTTTTACACTTCCACTATGGCATCCTCAATTTCTGTCATAAGCTATACTTTTGCTGCTTATCCCCACATTTGCAGAGGGTGCAGAAATGGTGGAAGGTGGCTTCTATGTCAGTATAGTATCAAAAAGGTTAGGCTCACACATAGAGTTCTTGGACAAACAAAAGGGGTATATTTACTACAGTGTGGGTTTTTAGAAGTGGAGATGTTACCTATAGCAACCAATCAGACTCTACTTATCATTTAACTAGCTCTTTCTAGAAGATAATAGCTAGAGGCTGATAGTTGCTATGGGCAACATGTAAACTATATTTAAAAAATTTGCACATTAGTAAATATTTATTTATGACCAGTTATTTATATAGCGCACACATATTCTGCAGCGCTTTACAGAGAATACTTGGCCATTCACATCAGTCCCTGCCCTAGTGGAGCTTACAATCTATATTCCCTATCACATGTACATGCACACACATTCATGCTAGGGTTAATTTTGTTAGGAGCCAATTAACCTACCAGTATATTTTGGGAGTGTGGGAGAAACCGGAGTACCCAGAGGAAACCCATGCAAGCACAGGGGGAATATACAAACTCCACACAGTTATACCCCTCCACAAATATACCCCTCAGACTCTCCTCAGGGATTTGTGACAGCTGTTTCTAAACACACAGTTTGTTTTACTGCCTTAGTGGTTTTAATTTTTTTACACCTCTTCTAGTCTGTGAGTGAAAAGGTCTTGCATCATCATGAGAGGCAAAAGAAGATGCTCACTGCCAGTTTCAAAACCACCACTCATAAATAAAGATCAAGGCATGAGCCTTTCTTTGCCACTGCGTGTGGTGAATGGCATGTTGTCAATTTTGTTTTTCTGCACTATTCTTTCCATTTAATAGAGGTGTTTTTGTTTTAGTCTTTACCCCTGTAAAATATTGTTTTTCTATTTCAGATGCCCTGAACATTCGCTTTAGATGACGTTGAAGGACTGGTATTGTCATCATGACTGGTTGGAGCAGCTTCTGCGATAGTATTTGGTTGCTGCTCCTGCTCTTCTTTAAACTGATAATTATCCTTTTTTTAACTGGCAGCTCAGCTCACACTGTGTGGAGTCAGACCGCTTTTATATGGATGTGAAGTTAACAAAGTGCACTGGGGTACAGAGCATACTGGGGTAGAGTGCATAGAATAAAACAAATTCTACAACAATTTTTTTATCTCTTTTTAACTGGCAGCTCGGCTCACACTGCATACTGTCAGATTGCTTTTATATGTACGTGAAGTGAACAAAGTGCACTGGGGTACAGAGCGTACTGGAGTAGAGTGCACAGAACAGTACAAACTAATTTTACAACAATATATTTTTTATTCTTTTTGTAACTGGTAGATTGGCTCACATTGAATCACAGGGCTTATATATGTAAGTGAACAAACACATTGGGGTACAGCGCACACAGGTTGTACAATCTTTAAAAAAATCAATTTTATTTACTTTTTAAAAATGTTTTTACTTTAAAAAAAAAAATTCTGGCAACTGACTAATGCCGAGTCACACTGCTTATATGTAAAAGCAGTGGGTGAGGCATGGCCTGTGGTGTGACATAATTAAACTAAGGGAATAGATACAGTACAGCCACTTGTGGATGAACACAGCACACCCACTTAATGGACACAGCACAGCCACTTGCAGATGGACACAGCAGAGTACAGTGCAGCACACAGCAGCATGACTGGAGTGAGTCACCGCTGCCAGGTCCTTATATGGAATCCAAAACCCGCAAAAATCTGATGCTGGAAGGATGACATTTTGCCTCAATTTGGAATATGAGCCTGGCCACAAAATCCAAGCTAGGGTCCAGAATTACTCAGAAACCGAGTCATTAGCTCCCAAACACTTGAAAACTGACAAAAATGGATGTTCAAAATGGTTAAATCCGTTTGATTTAACCAATTTATCCAAATGACTATTTTTGACCATTTTCTGGCTTTTGGGAGCAAATGGTTTATTGTCATTTGCTCCAATACATAGTGTGACTTGAGGACTGAGGTTGGGGAATATCTAGTGTTCTCTTTATAGAGAACAGTGTACAGTACTGTGCATGCAACAGAAAACATCACATGTACTCCCATGTGAAGAGAGAACTTACAGGCCAATGTGATTTAATAATAAATAAAATTACTTCACTCTAACTTTACTGCCAAACAAGCTAGTTTAACTTTAAATGCAAACAAACAAGAGCTCATTTTTCAGCACTTTTTGGCAAAATGTGGACTTCAAAGTAAGATTTTGTAGCTATATCTGAGTGTCACTACATGCTGTGACATGACATGAGAACCGTGCTTTGTCGGTAAAGATTGCGCTTATTATTGGCAGAGGGACAAGAGCAATATCCTGCTTACCGTTAGCAAGCATACTTGTCCCTTGCTGTGCAGAGAAGCATATAGTGTTACCTCAAGCCAAGGATCGTGGAAATGTTCCGGTGACGGAGAGAGAGCACAATGTATAATGAAGTATGTTTAATATTTGATTTGTATAAAAGACTCAGGAAGTCATATTTAATATATGCCCATCTCTCTGCGGATAAAGCTACATAAATATATCAATAAAACATAAAGCTACTTAACCCTCCACCACTAGCAGTGACATAATAAACCCTGCACGATTCCGTTAGAACAAAAGTATCAGAAAGGTTTTACAGGGATCCCCCATTTACATCACTCAGGGGGGATGTTCAACATTCCTGGAGATGCTGCGCTGCCCTAGAGACTCTGCCTGCTTGCACTCCGAACTCCTCCTCAGTGACAGAAGCTTGGTGCTGCACGAGAATATCCCACTACAGCACCCAGCTCCCTGCCACTGTGGAGCTGGCCTTTGGGTGATACCTAGGTGTGGTCCACACCACCCTTGTGACGCCTCTGTTTCAGGCCACATTCAAGTCCTTGTTTTACAGTTTGGAATACCAATTTAGCTATCCATATTGTACATACTTTTTGTGGGGATTTCACCTCAAGCCCAGAAGAAACTGGAGTGATGGTGCACAGTCTTCTGCTGATGTTGGCAAATGTTCAATGTGAACTCTTTCCACAATTACCCTTCATATCAAGTCAATTATTCCAGCAATGTCTACTTTGCCTATAAGAATTTGCATATGGCAGCATGATGCCATTAATTATACTTTTATAATGGCCTTAATCCCCCAAAAGTACATGGTAGTGTTGTGTTATCTTTGATACTGCTTCCAAACGGCATTTGTAACTATGGTGGCATCATAGACTGGCAAACGTAAACCATCCCTGGATGTCACTGCACAAGCATCCTAACCTTAGCAAACAGTGCATACTGGCTGAGCAATCTCCTTCTTGTTACTCTAGGGGGCATATTTAGCAATATTCAGATTTTAGCTGCCTATAGTTTCTTATCTCAGCTTATTTTGGCAAATAAGTGTCATCAGAATTTACCAAGCAACACATACAGGTACAGGGGTTTTGATAGGAGCCCATTCCCTATGATGTGCAAAGGTTAAAGTGATTGCTATTGCGATCACCTTACTTCTGGATTTGGACCCTGGCCAAGTAACTGTGTATGCGCATTCTTAGGACTGCACATGTGCATGCCAAGATTACCGGGCCCTTTATGATTGGCAGCCACCAGCACTGGTTTTGCCTATCACATTGACCACAATTAATATGATTTGGTCGTGGACCACCAACCTGTGGCACCCTATCAAGTACCCAGTTTCAAGTACCCTATCAAGTACCCTGCACCCAGTTTCACCAAGTTTGGGAACTACAGTTCTGCTTTACCAAATAGTTATACCATATACCAATTAATGTCCTATTTTAACATTGATGATCAAGAAAGAACAAAACTACAATACCAACATTCCATTGAAGAAAAACAAATAAATGATCTTTAATAATTGTTTTTAATGGAACTAATGAAAATCACTGTACACACAATACTTGAATTGTGTGCTAAAATTGTAGAAATCCAACTTTACCAACATGAGAAATGTCACTGTAGCAGGATAGCCTCATTTTATCCTCTATTCCACATGAGCAAATAACTCGGATCTACAGTAGTAACACACAACACAATTCTGCACATGTTACCTTTCAAATGCTTCAAGTATTCTTTAGAAGCTGAATGTGTTATTTTATCCGCCATTTTTACCCCTTTCACATCTCCAATGCCGGATCCCACCTGGGAATTGGAAACGGGTCCTTCCCGGGTGGTATCCGGCATTGGAGACTCTGCTACCCCTTTCGCTGGCTTCCAGACTTGGCAATATGCCGGGTCGGTTGCCATAGCAGCAGGGGGCGGAGGTGGAGGGGGCGCTGGGAGATGAGCTCATCTTCGCAACGCCTCTCCCTATCTAGTAAACGGGTCCCGGGTCGCATCGCCCCAGGAATCCGTTTATGCGGCCACTGACCCGGTATTCAGCCCGGGAATAACACTGCTTATAACCCGGGTTGAATTACCGGGTCAGGCAATCCGGGAATTCGGACTTGGCGCTTTCACACCGCACACTGACCCGCGTCGACCCGGCAATATGCCGGGTCGATACCGGGTTATTTGTGTGGTGTGAAAGGGTATTTGTTTATTATCCATGTCATGATATCTTTTGGCATTTGAATATAATGTGAGTTGCACTGTATGATATAAATCAAAGCTAAGCGAACAGGTTAAATTACCCTGAAGCAGTTACTGCTGAAGCCTTAATATTTGCTTTAATATTATTTCCTCTCCTTTTAAATATCCATGAACCAGTAATCAATAGGGACCACAATTATGATCAAACCAAGGAGACAGTGGTTACAAGGTTACAAATCCTTTACAATAATTGCACTGTTGTGTATAATATGTCCCTCACTATTAAAATCACATTACTACTTCATATTTTTAGAAAGGTCATAAAATTAAAATCAATCCTTCCAATGTGGCGCCTGACTAATCAGCGACAAAATTAATGATTATAATAATAATCCTTTCCATGCTTTTATCCTCGAGTTACTGAATATTTGTAGCAATACTTATTATACACTTTCTGTAGCTATGCAATATTTAAGATACCCCTTTCACTTCGCAAACCCGACTGGCCCTGAATGATGTAGCAGGTGTCTGTTTGATTTTGCTATTCTGAAATGTCTGAAAAAAGAAAAAAAGGGGATCCGGTCTTTAGGTCGACAGTGAGTAGGTCGACACTAGGGAAGCCAATAAGGGGCCATTTCTTTCAAACCCGGGTATTGGGACTGAAAAATGGCCAATCCCGGGATTCCTGGGATACCCCGGATTGGCTTTTAGCTAGGTTGAGCGCGACCACCTGTTTGTTGCACTTTGCAGCACTACAAATACTTAAAAAAAAATCTTAAAGTGAGCATGGCCACGGCTCCTGTAATTAGGCCGGGTATGGATCATTGGGTCGACCCTAACTAGGTCAACAGTCATTAGGTCAACCAATATTGTTCGACAGTGAGTAGGTCGACACCTGAAAGAGGTTGACCTGGAAAAATGTCAACATGAGTTTTTTTTATTTTTGGGGGTGTCATTTTCTTTGTAAAGTCACGGAAAACCCAAATTAGTGTACCGTGTCCCCTCACATGGCTCGCTTTGCTCGCCATGTTTCGTGCAAGGGGCCTCGCTGCACTCACCACAGGTTACTATTCCCAATCATAGTCCACGTGGATAGTAAAGTAACAAAAAGTTTAAATAATGGGTTTAAAAAAACACACCTCATGTCGACCTTTTCATGTGTCGACCTTTGACATGTCGACCTACTGACCATGTTAACATAAAGACCATGTCGACCCAATGCATGTCAACCAACAGTGTTCAACCTAATGACTGTCAACCTAAGTGAGGTCGACCTAAAGACCAGATACAGACTAGGCCACCTCAAAAAAATGTTACCTGGGCCCGGCAGAGCACTGACAGTATTTACTACCAGGTCCAGCATTGAAAATGAACTAAATGGATATTTATCCTTTGACATTGGCACCAAAGCTTACACATAAGGACATGCACCCAATCTTGCCCAATATCCAGAATATACATCACCCTCACTCAGATGTCTCATAATGGGGACTTTCCTCACTGCCACCTGGGATAGTCTCAGCAGGTTTGATAGCAGTCTCCACACTTAAGGATAATCTACTGTATTTCACCTTTTGTTATGTTGTTTTGATATATAACCATATATTTAGAACCTTGTAATAGTGACAGAGCCTGAAGAGTTCAGTGGATGGCTCACTGTGACTGCTATGGTATTAATATTGGCTCACATATGACTGAGAAAACACCGCTGCTTTCACTGTTCATTTGATCAGGATATTTATATAATGAAGGGCCAAGTCGATGGAAATATTTCATCTGTTTATACCACAGTGAAAGGGATTCCATACTATAGTTCTTTTGATTTGCTTAAACGTAAATGCGGCCAATTGCCATCAGGAGTACCACATTAATAGTAGTGGTCTGAGGAACAAACATTCCATATTCTCTTATCTTGTCCTTTGCCTATTTGGGACTATTGTCTGACATTGGAGCCTAATAGGTTTTTAATATGTATTATAGGTAGACTTGCCATACAGAGGCATCACTTACTTGTAAAACACCCGTGGAAGGGGGCATGGCTTCATGGAAGGGGGTGTGGCTTCGCATCCCGACCCCTGTTTTCAGCACATTGTGGGTCCGGGGGATGCGGTTTTCCCCCGGAGACTGATGAATCTGCAACGCTGGCTTCTGCACTGTGACAGGAGCCGGGTTGCAGCACGTTATGATCTAGCATACCTCCCAACATGACCCTCTCCAGGAGGGACAGAATGCTTTGCTTCTGGACTTGGACTTTTCTCTTAATTTATGATTGCCATCACCTGTTTTGAACAGGTTAATGGATAAGAAAGGTGTTTCACCACAGGTGAGGCCAATCATAAATTAAGAGGGAAGTCCAGGAGCAGAGAATTGTGTCCCTCCTGGAGAGGGTCATGTTAGGAGGTATGATCTACTGCACAGGTTCTCAAACTCGGTCCTCAGGACCCCACACAGTGCATGTTTTGCAGGTCTCCTCACAGAATCACAAGTGAAATAATTAGCTCCACCTGTGGACCTTTTAAAATGTGTCTGTGAGTAATTAATACACCTGTGCACCTGCTGGGTTACCTGCAAAACATGCACTGTGTGGGGTCCTGAGGACCGAGTTTGAGAACCACTAATCTAGTGCAGCACCCGGCTCCTGCCACTGAGCAGGAGCCAGCACTTTGGTGTCACCCCTCAGAAGGTAACACCCGGGTGCAGGCTGCACACCCCCCACCCACCTTGAGACACCACTGTTGCCATACTATCCCTTTAAATCGGGAGACTCATGGATTACACAGGTTCTGTGGCTAATTAAAACCAGCTGAAATGCAGGCTTGAAGTCAGCCAACCACAGAACCTGTGTAATTCATGAGTGTCCCAGTTTCAAGGAATAGTATGGTAAGCCTAATTATATGTGATTTCCACTCTGTTAGTGATTTGTAAGTCTAGTGGCGTTAAACAATAATTATACTGCCAGTCATTTATTTATTGCAGTGCACTGACATTTTTCCTGTATACAGTATACTGCAGTCTGTGCATTCCTATATGCTCTATACACTTTTGATCAATTTTCTAATGTTAGATGCTGGGATCTTCTATTCGGTAGCTACAGCTGTATTGGAGAGGCATTCCCAACCTCGGTTCTAAAGGCACACATACAGTCCAGGTTTTAGTGATATCATACCTCCCAACATGACCCACTCAAGGAGGGACAGAATGCTCTGCTCCTGTACTTCCCTCTTAATTGATGACTGCCATCACCTGTGGTGAAACACCTTTCTTATCCATTAAACTGTTCAACACAGGTGCCGGCAATCATGCATTAAGAGAAAAGTCCAGGTAGAGAGCATTCTGTCCCTCCTGGAGAGGGTCATGTTGGGAGGTATGGTGATATCCATGCTAGAGAACAGGTGACTTAATTAGTACCTCAGTTATTTTGATTCAACCATCTGTGCTAAAGGCTGCTTATCACTAAGGCAGAGGTTCCTAAACGCAGTCCTCAAGGCACCCCAACGGTCCTGGTTTTACATGTATCCATGCTTGGCCATAGGTGACTTAATTAGCAGCTTAGTCAATTTGATTTTACCATCTGTGCTGAGCCATGGATATACCTAAAACCTGGACTGTTGGGGCCCTTGAGGACCGCGTTTGGGAACCCCTGCACTTAGGGCCTAATTCAGACCTGATCATAGATGTGCTAAATTTAGCACATCTACGATCAATTTCACAGACATTCGGGGGGACACTCAGCACAGGGCTAGCCCGCCCCACATGTCAGGCCCTGCCCCCCGCACAGGTACAAAAGCATCGCACGGCGGCGATGCTTTTGTACCTGAGGAGTAGCTCCCTACCAGTGCAGCTCATGCGCACTGGCAGGAAGCTATCCATTGCTGTCCGGGTCGCAGCGGCTGCATGTGATGTCACGCAGCCGCCGCGATCCGCCCCCCGCATGGTGTGGGCACGCCTGCTTGCCCTGCCAGCACCCCAAAAACGGCGTCCCAATGTCGCCAGCCCGCCCCCTCCCACCTCTGCCTGTCAATCTGAGATGACCAGCGCGTGTGCGCAGTTCAGACCTGATCGCTGCTGTGCGAAAACGCACAGCAACGGTCAGGTCTGAATTAGGCCCTGAAACCTTGAGTGTTCCTGTGCCTTGAGGACTGAGGCCCGGGAATGCCTGTTCTAGAGCATACAGCAGTACACAATAAGCTGCGGAAAACTGAGCCCTTCATTAAAAGATGAAGTATTTATAAGTATGTATAAATTTGTTTTCCCAATTAGCACGCATTTAAGGTGTATTTTCTTCTTGTTTGCTTATTAATATCACTTTGTACAGCAGCAGCAAATTACTACGTGGGTATAACATATAGGTTTTCTAGTTTTCCTCTGATTTTACTATTGCTTAGCAACAATGTTGTCACTTCCACCTGCTTCTAGATTACTGCCATATTGTTTCACTATTTAAATGTATTTACAGTGAGTACTTGCATACTTAATAAAGGTCACAGGATGTTCTGGAAAGCTTGTCTCACTCTATGGCCCTCATTCCGAGTTGTTCGCTTGCAAGGCGATTTTAGCAGAGTTACACACGCTAAGCCTCCGCCTACTGGGAGTGAATCTTAGCTTCTTAAAATTGCGAACGATGTATTCGCAATATTGCGATTACAAACTACTTAGCAGTTTCTGAGTAGCTTCAGACTTACTCGGCATCTGCGATCAGTTCAGTGCTTGTCGTTCCTGGTTTGACGTCACAAACACACCCAGCGTTCGGCCAGACACTCCCCCGTTTCTCCAGCCACTCCCGCGTTTTTTCCGGAAACGGTAGCGTTTTTACCCACACGCCCATAAAACGCCGTGTTTCCGCCCAGTAACACCCATTTCCTGTCAATCACATTACGATCGCCGGAGCGAAGAAAAAGCCGTGAGTAAAAAAACTATCTTCATAGCAAAGATACTTGGAGCAGTCGCAGTGCGAACATTGCGCATGCGTACTAAGCAGAAAAACGCTGCGATGCGAAGAAAATTACCGAGCGAATGACTCGGAATAACCCCCTATGTTTTGTCTTGCATGTTATTTTCACAAAATAAAAACGCGATTCATTGTTCATGTTATCCTAAATCAAATGCACTCACTCGAACAAGGAGATAATGGGGGTAATTCTGAGTTGATCCAGCAGCAAGTTTGTTAGCAATTGGGCAAAACCATGGGGGTCATTCCGAGTTGTTCGCTCGGTAAAAATCTTCGCATCGCAGCGATTTTCCGCTTAATGCGCATGCGCAATGTCCGCACTGCGACTGCGCCAAGTAAATATGCTATGCAGTTAGGATTTTTACTCACAGCTTTTTCTTCGTTCTGGCGATCGCAATGTGATTGACAGGAAATGGGTGTTACTGGGCGGAAACAGGCCGTTTTATGGGCGTGTGGGAAAAAACGCTACCGTTTCCGGAAAAAACGCAGGAGTGGCCGGAGAAACGGAGGAGTATCTGGGCGAACGCTGGGTGTGTTTGTGACGTCAAACCAGGAACGACAAGCACTGAACTGATCGCAGAAGCCGAGTAAGTCTGGAGCTACTCAGAAACTGCTACGAGGTGTGTAATCGCAATATTGCGAATACATCGTTCGCAATTTTAAGATGCTAAGATTCACTCCCAGTAGGCGGCGGCTTAGCATGAGCAAATCTGCTAAAATCCGCTTGCGAGCGAACAACTCGGAATGACCCCCCATGTGCACTGCAGGGGGGAGGCAGATATAACATGTGCAGAAAGAGTTAGATTTGGGTGGGGTGTGTTAAATCTGCAATCTAAATTGCAGTGTAAAAATAAAGCAGACAGTATTTACCCTGCACAGAAACAAAATAACCCACCCAAATCCAACTGTTTCTGCACATGTTATATCTGCCTCCCCTGCAGTGCACATGGTTTTCCCCAACTGCTAACAAAAAATAAGATTTTAAACCTACCGGTAAATCTTTTTCTCGTAGTCCGTAGAGGATGCTGGGGACTCCGTAAGGACCATGGGGATAGACGGGCTCCGCAGGAGACATGGGCACTTTAAGAAAGACTTTAGATTTGGTGTGCACTGGCTCCTCCCTCTATGCCCCTCCTCCAGACCTCAGTTAGAGAAACTGTGCCCAGAGGAGACGGACAGTACGAGGAAAGGATTTTTGTTAATCCAAGGCCAAGATTCATACAAGCCACACCAATCACACCGTATAACTTGTGATATACTATCCAGTTAACAGTATGAAAACGACATAGCATCAGTCCAAGACCGATGAGACTATAACATAACCCTTATTTAAGCAATAACTATACACAGGTCTTGCAGAAGTAGTCCGCACTTGGGACGGGCGCCCAGCATCCTCTACGGACTACGAGAAAAAGATTTACCGGTAGGTTTAAAATCTTATTTTCTCTTACGTCCTAGAGGATGCTGGGGACTCCGTAAGGACCATGGGGATTATACCAAAGCTCCCAAACGGGCGGGAGAGTGCGGATGACTCTGCAGCACCGATTGAGCAAACAGGAGGTCCTCCTCAGCCAGGGTATCAAACTTATAGAACTTTGCAAAGGAGTTTGAACCCGACCAAGTAGTAGCTCGGCACAGCTGTAGCGCCGAGACCCTTCTGGCAGCCGCCCAAGAAAAGCCCACCTTCCTAGTGGAATGGGCCTTGACCGATTTAGGTAACGGCAATCCCGCCGTAGAATGCGCCTGCTGAATCGTGTTACAGATCCAGCGAGCAATAGTCTACTTTGAAGCAGGGGCACCAATGTTGTTGGTTGCATACATGACAAACAGTGCTTCTGTTTTTCTGACTGTAGCCGATCTGGCCACGTAAATTTTCAAAGCCCTGACCACATCAAGGGACTCGGGATCCTCCAAGTCACGCGTAGCCACAGGCACCAAAATAGTTGCATATGAAAGGATGAAACCACTTTTGGCAGGAATTGAGGACGGATCCGCAATTCCGCTCTATCCATATGGAAAACCAGATAGGGGCTTTTATGTGATAAAGCCACTAATTCCGACACTCGCCTAGCCGAAGCTAAGGCTAATAACATGACCACCTTCCAAGTGAGATTTTTCCACTCCACCATTTTAAGTGGTTCAAACCAGTGTGACTTAATGAAACTAAACACCACGTTAAGGTCTCACAGCGTCACCGGAGGTACAAAAGGAGGCTGAATATGCAGTACTCCCTTCACAAAAGTTTGTACTTCAGGGAGAGAGGCCAATTCCTTTTGAAAGAAAATGGATAAGGCCGAAATCTGAACCTTAATAGATCCTAATTTTAGGCCGAAATTCACTCCAGTTTGCAGGAAGTGAAGGAAACGGCCCAGATGGAATTCTTCCCTAGGAGCATTCTTGGCCTCACACCAAGAAACATATTTTCGCCATATACGGTGATAATGTTTAGATGTCATGTCCTTCCTAGCCTTTATTAGCGTAGGAATGACCTCATCCGGAATACCCTTATCCGCTAGTATCCAGGGTTCAACCGCCATGCCGTCCAACGCAGCCGCGGTAAGTCTTGGAATAGACATGGCCCCTGTTGCAACCGGTCCTGTCTTAGAGGAAGAAGCCACTGATCTTCTGTGAGCATTTCCTGCAGATCCAGATACCAGGTCCTTCGTGGCCAATCTGGAACAATGAGGATTGTTCTCATTCCTCTCCCTCCTACCATTCTCAACACCTTGGGTATGAGAGGAAGAGGGGGAAATACATAGACCGACTGGAACACCCATGGTGTCACTAGGGCATCTACAGCTACTGCCTGAGGGTCTCTTGACCTGGTGCAATACCTCTGTAGCTTGCTTGCGTAGGAGCACCATCATTTCCGCCAATTACCCTGAAATTGGTAATGACAATACTGTACCATAATTCTCAGGTACACCTGATGGGGTGGATAAATGGGAACATGAAGGTATGCAGCCTTTATGTCTAGATACACCATAAAATCCCCCCCTTCCAGGCTGGCGATGATCGCTCTGAGCGATTCCACCTTGAATTTGAACCTTTTCAAGTATAGGTTCAGAGATTTTAATTTTAAAATAGGTTTGACCGAACCGTCCGGTTTCGGGACTACAGCCAAGGTTGAGTAATATCCCCTTACTTGTTGAAGGAGGGGAACCTTGAGCACCACCTGTTGGAGATACAATGTGTGAATTGTATTTAATATTATCTCCCTTTCTGGGGGAGAAGCCGGTAGGACCGATAAGGAAAACCGGCAAGGAGGCACCTCTTCGAATTCCAGCTTGTAACCCTGAGAAACAATTTCTATTGCCCAGGGATCCACTTGTGAGTGAACTCAGATGTGGCTGAAGAGTCGAAGACGTGCTCCCACTGGGGCGGACTCCCTTAGCGGAGCACTTGCGTCAAGCGGTGGATTTAGTAGAGGCCGGGGAGGACTTCTGTTCCTGGGAACTAGCTGTGCCCTGCGCCCTTACCTCTGGTAAGAAAGGACGCTCCTCGTACTTTCTTGTTTTTCTGCGACCGAAAGGACTGCATTCGATAATGTCGTGCTTTCTTAGGCTGTGAGGGAATATAAGGCAAAAGATCAGATTTACCAGCTATAGCTGTGGAGACCAGGTCCGAGAGCCCTTCTCCACACAATTCCTCACCCTTGTAAGGTAAAACCTCCATATGCCTCTTTTAGTCGGCATCACCTGTCCATTGCATGTTCCACAGGACACGTCTAGCAGAAATCGACATAGCGTTGACTCTAGAAGCCAGTAGACCAATGTCTCTTTGAGCATGTCTTATATATAAGACAGCATCTTTTATATATCCTAGGGTCAATAACATGGTATCCTTATCTAGGGTTTCAATCTCCGCTGATAAGGTACCTGTCCATGCTGCTACAGCGCTATAAACCCCTGCCGACACAATCGCCGGTCTGAGTAGTGTACCAGAATGTGTGTAAATGGACTTCAAAGTACTTTTCTGCATGCTATCTGCAGGATCCCTGAGGGTAGCTGTATCTTGGTATGTCAGCGCTACCTTTTGGGTAAACGTGTCAACGCCTTGTCCACCCAGGGAAGGATTCCCATCGTATCCTGGCCCTAGCAGGGAAAGGATACGCCATGAGAATTCTTTTGGGAAACTGCAGTTTCTTGTCTGGAGATTCCCGCTCTTTTTCACACAATTCATTTGGTTCATGAGAGGGGGGAAATGTTATCTCAGCTTTCTTCAACTTAAACATGTGTACCCTCGTGTCAGGGACAGATGGGTCATCAGTGATATGCAAAACATCTTTTATTACAATAATCATATATTGAATACTTTTCTGCCAGTTTTGGCTGTAACTTTGCATCATCGTAGTCGACACTGGAGTCAGACTCCGTGTCGGTATCAGTGTCTATTATTTTGGATAGTGGGCGTTTTGAAACTCTGAAGGTCCCTGCGACATAGGGACAGACATGGGTAGATTCCCTGTCTGTTCTCTAATCTTTTGTGCAATAAATTTACCTCAGCACTTAATTCCACATATCCAGTCAGGTGTCGGCGTTGTCGACGGAGGCACCACACACGCACATTTGCTCCATCTCCTCCTTAGAAGAGCCTTTAACCTCAGACATGTCGACACACACGTACCGACACACCACACACTCAGGGAATCCTCTTATCTGAAGACAGTTCCCCCACAAGGCCCTTTGGAGAGACAGAGAGAGAGAGAGTATGCCAGCACACACCCAGCGCTAATACCCCAGGAAAAACACACAATGTGTTTACCTAGTAGCGCTGTAATACTATTATTTGCTGCCAATTATGTGGCCCCCCCTCTTCTCTGAAACCCCCTTTCACCGTGGATAAGAAGGGGAGAGTCCGGGGAGCTTCCTCTCAGCTGTGCTGTGGAGAAAATGGCACTGGTGAGTGCTGAAGGAGAAGCCCCGCCCCCTCGGCGGCTGGCATCTGTCCCGCTTAAATATAATAAAAACTGGTGGGGGCTCATTATATACAGTGCCTAGCTGTATATATATCTCTTTTGACAGAAATGAGGTTTATATTGCTGCCCAGGGCGCCCCCCCTGCTTCCTGCACCCTTACAGTGACTGCCGTGTGTGAGGTGTGTGGGAGCAATGGCGCACAGCTGCACTGCTGTGCGTTACCTCAGTGAAGATCATGAAGTCTTCTGCCGCCTCTGAAGTCTACTTTTTCTTCTCATACTCACCCGGCTTCTATCTTCCGGCTCTGTGAGGAGGACGGCGGCGTGGCTCCGGGACGAACTCCAGGGTGAGACCTGTGTTCTGACTCCCTCTGGAGCTAATGGTGTCCAGTAGCCTAAGAAGCAGAGCCTTGAAACTCACAGAAGTAGGTCTGCTTCTCTCCCCTCAGTCCCTCGATGCAGGGAGTCTGTTGCCAGCAGGCTCCCTGAAAATAAAAAAACCTAACAAATATACTTTCTGTCAGGAAGCTCAGGAGAGCTCCCTGATGTGCACCCATCTCCTCTGGGCACAGTATCAAACTGAGGTCTGGAGGAGGGGCATAGAGGGAGGAGCCAGTGCACACCAGATCTAAAGTCTTTCTTAAAGTGCCCATGTCTCCTGCAGAGCCCGTCTATCCCCATGGTCCTTACGGAGTCCCCAGCATCCTCTAGGACGTAAGAGAAATCCTGCTGCGATCAACTTGGAATTACCCCCCATGTATGTGCACTGCAGGTGTGGCAGATATAACATGTGCAGAAAGAGTTAGATTTGGGTGGGTTATTTTTTTTCTGTGCAGGGTAAATACTGGCTGCTTTATTTTTACACTGCAATTTAGATTTCAGTTTGAATACACCACACCCAAATCTAACTCTCTCTGCACATGTTATATCTGCCCCTCCTGCAGTGCACATGGTTTTGCCCAACTGCTAACAAATTTGCTGCTGCGATCAACTCAGAATTAGGCCCAATGTGCAATGCTAACCACTGTGTCACCTATAGTTTTACTTCTGATATGCAGTAGGATACCATACATGCATATAGAAAGAAGTTGGCTTTATCTACATAATGAGGGGTTAATGTATTACAATCCAGGGCTCATCGCTGTGCTGCAGGTCAAGGAGAGCATGAGAGAGAATTTATAGAAAGAGATGAGCATCTGGTCTATAAAACAGCAGCCTAGCTGGAGTTTCTGTAACGCTGAATATCTACATTATTTAATAGTGCTATGTGGTTCTTGTTTCATATTTCGTAGTGAGGTGCTTTTGGTAACCTAAGAAAACTGCATTAGGTAAATGTTTTGAAATAATACTTGTCGTTGGTGGTTGTGCGAAATTACTTAACAAAAATTAAATAACCTTTATTTAAAGAAAAAAAACAAAAAAGGAAAAAAGTTGTATGCAGCTAAAATTAGTTAAAACAGATCAAATTCTAAAAAATACTGCACTAAAAATAATACTCTACTAATTTCCATCTGAATACTTTTTCATTGACAGATTAACAGAATACGTGAAAAAGTACACTACTGGGTTATCCAACAATGCAAAAATGGGGCAGATGTATTAACCTGGAGAAGGCATAAGGAAGTGATAAACCAGTTATAAGTGCAAGTTGATAAATGCACCAGCCAATCAGCTCCTAACTGTTAATTTACATATTGGAGCTGATTGGCTGGTGCGTTTATCACCTTGCACTTACTGTATCACTGGTTTATCATTTCATTATGCCGCCTCCAGGTTAATACATCTGCCCCAATATTTGAAACAAGTAAATATATAAACAAATGCAATGTTATGTTGTTCCACAATACAAAATAATATAATGAGTCTTAACAGTAAGAACTTTGTACAGGTGTACAGTTATAATAGACAAGGTCTACAGAGCAAAGTGTGCAGATCTAATAAAACATATCAATAACAAAGAAAAAGGACTTGAATAAAGAATACAGGTCATTTACACATCAAAAGGTGACACAATTGCTAAGTACTTCTAGATTATACCAAGAGGTAAGTGTTTAATAGTATTTTTAGCACATACCTTTGATGCAGGTTCTCCATATTCCATGTATGTGGAACATACTATATGCAGTCCTCTGTCTATGGACAGTTCCCTTTGAAGCCTAACGAGTACAGGGCACAAATACCATTTTTTATGATAATGGTCAACCTCTGTCCGAGCTCCTTCAATCTCTTGTTGCAATACAAAGTTGCTAAGAAAAACGTTGGTTATTGTGTAACTACAGACACACAAATTTAAATCGTAAATGTATCGCTGTCTTTGTGCATAGAACATTTTTGAGTTCTAGAATCTGCCTGGCAATAAGCTACAAATGTGGCTGGTGTAATACGACAATCATCTGGAAATATAAATTTTGGACACCGTGGGCCTAATTCAGTTGCAGTCGCAAAGCGACTATTGTATGCAAGTCAGTCAATGTTTCTTACTGTGCATGCGTCTAAGCTGCAGTGCGCACGCACAGGGATTAAATTGCAAATGTGGTCGCACCAAGGGATTAGTTGCAAAGTGTTTGGGAGTGGTAACGGTGAGTTGTTGACCAAACGCAGGCATGTCATGGCCATTCAAACGGCCTTTCTGGGCATGCATAAATTAGCAGTTGCGATTGTCGAAGTCAAAAATATTACATATAGAAAACATACAAACTTCACACTGATGAGATGCAGTGCGTGCGAATACATGCAGCGTGCACAGCGATATATGATAGCATATGAACTCACACAGACACGCCACAAAGATATATTCAACACATATTTCATACCACACATTAATTAAACATATCAAGCACCAGACATCATAATGTATCAAATTATATAATGGAGTATAACGTCATGTATGTGTATTGTTGGAGCGGAACAAGATGTACATGTCGTGCTTGGTGTCAAAGTAATCAGATTAATGAGTGTGTTAATGTGGTGCCTTTGGTTGGATTGTAGCACATTGCAATGAGTAGTTATGATTAAATGTAGGAATATAACGCCACAATTCTGAAGTGAACAAAGGATTTCCGGAAGACACATGGGCCAGCAACCTAGAACAAAAGCCTTCACACTGACCAATGACACATCATGAATGAGAAAGTTCCCTCCCCTGGACCAACAACAGAAGACATGTACTCCCCCAACATACACAGTCTATAGCTGATCCCAGACACAAGAAGTTCTGTTTGCTGGTTACTGTTCGAGATGCTGTTCTTTGCTGTTCTGTTTAGCTGCTGTTGAGGCAGATCCAAAGATGGGGAAAAGTGTGCATTAAGGCATTAAGGGAAATGGTATTGTATGCTGGCTGTGGCTGTGATTGTAACTGTATGGATTCTTGCTTCCTGTGAAATTGTAACCCTGTAACCATGTATATACTGTACATGTGATATATTGTATACATATCCATTTAATATCAAATATATACATCAATGAGCTTTGGAACTCATGTATGTGTGCATGTACTTGTTTTCTCTTAAGGGATGTAGTGTTTGCGACGTACAGCGCACTTTTATCGTATATAGTAATAAGATGCGCCTTGCGTCCACAACATATATTAGTGCTGGCATTATAAATATTTATTAGAAATATATTTGACTCTTACATGATCTTACTTACTACTGGGGAAGCCTCTGCGCCCTAGGAGAGCAGCTCAGCCTGCACATCTTCATAAGCAATCAGACTCTGCAACATTATCCGATAGGCGACGATGGTACCGATGTATCAGCAGTTGTATGGCGTCGGACAGAAATGATGCAACATCAGTAGATGTCCCTATGCTCAGGTTAGCTTCTGACCATATTAGAATATAGTTGCGATTGAGAACAGCAAAAGACAGCAACAGCAATTGCAAGAACAACCATATCTGATTTAAGCCCACTGTTTGTCAAACCTTCTAAAGAGGACAACTGCAACCAAATTCAAGCTATTATTTAAAGGAATGTGCTAGATAAATGATAGCCAGCATCCAATGGGAATGGGTCGTTGGGTCGACTCAACTTAGGTCAACAGTCATTAGGTAGACCACTGAAGGTCAACATGCATTAGGTCGACTGCAGCCGCAGTCCCGACCCGTTCGCACCGCAGCGAAGAACCGCTGTGTGCGAACAGGTCGGATTGACCCCCTTGATAAGGTTTTGCAGGTTTTTTTTAAAAGTGGCAATCATTTATACAGCAAGATCAACCTGGTTTTGCAGTGTAAATGATTGCCACTTTAAAAAAATAACTGGAAAACCTTACCAAATCTCTCACTTTCTGAAACTCTCACTCTATTATATTTGGCCCATTGTGTTTTGAGTAGTGATGTGCGAGTTCGGAATTACCTGGATCTCATACCGGCATCTTATTAGCTCTTGGATATCACGTTTTGGTTAGCCAATAGGAAAAATCCAGATAAATACAAACTTGCGTTAATTCTGGCATTAAGAACTGAGTAAATCCGAACCCGCACATCTCAAGTTTTGAGTATATGCATTTAAATAGAATGGTGATTCAAGCTATTTAAATAATAAAAACAGCCTTATTACATCCATAAATAGCAGACATAAAACTCAAAAAGTCATTTTCAGAGGTCAAACACATGATTTTGAAGTAAGTGAAATTTAAGTAGATCTAAACACTAAACGATAGAAACACGAAATAATAGATTTAGGGCGGTATCCAATTATCTGCAGTAAAACATTTTTTTCCCAATGTTTCACCAATATTTTTTACAGGCTATCCAATAAGATTGCCTGTAAAAAAATACAATTGCTCTTGAAAACACACAAGTTAAGTGAAACCTGTGTGTTTTCAGTGGCCACATCGGGGATATGGTTTTGCCTGCCTTCAGCAGGTGAAGCAAAATTCCAGGTAAGCTGCGTCTTGCGCCAGCTTATCAGGGCTAATTGGTTAGCCCCCGGCAATACAATTAACCACGGTAATTTACCATGGCTAATTGGATACCACCCTTAGGGGGACATTTACTAAGCAGTGATAATAGCGGAGAAGTGAGTCAGTGGAGAAGTGCCCATGGCAACCAATCAGCACTGAAGTAACATCTATAATTTGTATACTATAAAAATAAGATTTTACTCACCGGTAAATCTATTTCTCGTAGTCCATAGTGGATGCTGGGACTCCGTAAGGACCATGGGGAATAGCGGCTCCGCAGGAGACTGGGCACAACTAAAGAAAGCTTTAGGACTACCTGGTGTGCACTGGCTCCTCCCACTATGACCCTCCTCCAGACCTCAGTTAGGATACTGTGCTTGGAAGAGCTGACACAATAAGGAAGGATTTTGAATACCGGGTAAGACTCATACCAGCCACACCAATCACACCGTATAACTCGTGATACTATACCCCGTTAACAGTATGAAATATAACAGCCTCTCAACAGATGGCTCAACAATAACCCTTTAGTTAGGCAATAACTATAAACAAGTATTGCAGACAATCCGCACTTGGGATGGGCGCCCAGCATCCACTACGGACTACGAGAAATAGATTTACCGGTGAGTAAAATCTTATTTTCTCTGACGTCCTAAGTGGATGCTGGGACTCCGTAAGGACCATGGGGATTATACCAAAGCTCCCAAACGGGCGGGAGAGTGCGGATGACTCTGCAGCACCGAATGAGCAAACTCTAGGTCCTCCTCAGCCAGGGTATCAAACTTGTAGACTCTTGCAAAAATGTTTGAACCCGACCAAGTAACAGCTCGGCAAAGTTGTAAAGCCGAGACCCCTCGAGCAGCCGCCCAAGAAGAGCCCACTTTCCACGTGGAATGGGCTTTTACAGATTTAGGGTGCGGCAGTCCAGCCGCAGAATGTGCAAGTTGAATCGTGCTACAGATCCAGCGAGCAATAGTCTGCTTAGAAGCAGGAGCACCCAGCTTGTTGGGTGCATACAGGATAAATAGCGAGTCAGTTTTCCTGACTCCAGCCGTCCTGGAAACATATACTTTTCAGGGCCCTGACTACGTCCAGTAACTTGGAATCCTCCAAGTCCCAAATAGCCGCAGGCACCACAATAGGTTGGTTCACATGAAAAACTGATACCACCTTAGGAAGGAATTGGGAACGAGTCCTCAATTCCGCCTTATCCATATAAAATACAGATAAGGGCTTTTGTATGACAAAGCCGCCAATTCTGATACACGCCTGGCCGACGCCAAGGCCCACAGCATGACCACTTTCCACGTGAGGTATTGTAGCTCCACGGATTTAAGTGGCTCAACCCAATGCGACTTCAGGAAATCCAACACCACGTTGAGATCCCACGGTGCCACTTGAGGCACAAACGGGGGCTGACCATGCAGCACTCCCTTAACAAAAGTCTGAACTTCAGGCAGTGAAGCCAGTTCTATTTTGGAAGAAAATCGATAGAGCCAAAATCTGGACCTTAATGGAACCCAATTTTAGGCCCATAGTCACCTCTGACTGTAGGAAGTGCAGAAATCGACCTAGCTGAAATTCCTCCTTTGGGGCCTTCCTGGCCTCACAGCACGCAACATATTTCCGCCATATGCGGTGATAATGGTTTGCGTTCACTTCTTTCCTAGCTTTAAATAGCATAGGGATAACTTCCTCTGGAATGCCCTTTTCCTTCAGGATCCGGCGTTCAACCGCCATGCCGTCAAACGCAGCCGTGGTACGTCTTGGAACAGACAGGCCCCCTGCTGCAGCAGGTCCTGTCTGAGCGGCAGAGGCCATGGGTCCTCTGAGATCATTTCTTGGAGTTCTGGGTACCAAGCTCTTCTTGGCCAACCCGGAACAATGAGTATAGTTCTTACTTCTCTCCTTCTTATCGCCTGAGGGTCCCTTGACCTGGTGCAATACCTTTGTTGCTTTTTGTTGAGGCGGGATGCCATCATGTCCACCTGTGGCTTTTCCCAACGGTGTACAATCATTTGGAAGACTTCTGGATGAAGTCCCCACTCTCCCGGGTGGAGGTCGTGTCTTCTGCTAAAGTCTGCTTCTCAGTTGTCCACTCCGGGAATGAACACTGCTGACAGTGCTAACACATGATTTTCCGCCCATCGGAGAATACTTGTGGCTTCTGCCATCGCCATCCTGCTTCTTGTGCCGCCCTGTCGGTTTACATGAGCGACCGCCGTGATTTTGTCTGACTGGATCAGCACCGGCCGGTGTTGAAACAGGGGTCTAGCCTGACTTAGGGCATTGTAAATGGCCCTTAGTTCCAGAATATTTATGTGTAGGGAAGTCTCCTGACTTTTCCATAGCCTTGGAAGTTTCTTCCCTGTGTGACTGCCCCCCAGCCTCGAAGGCTGGCATCCGTGGTCACCAGGACACAGTCCTGTATGCCGAATCTGTGGCCCCCTAGAAGATGAGCACTCTGCAGCCACCACAACAGCGACACCCTGGCCCTTGGAGACAGGGTTATCCGCCGATGCATCTGAAGATGCGACCCGGACCACTTGTCCAACAGATCCCACTGGAAGATCCTTGCATGGGACCTGGCGAATGGAATTTCTTCAAACAAAGAGGAGGAAGGGGGGTGCAAATCCCCACCCCCAAATTCCCTTCCGCACACTGAAAATTACCTGTAACCATCCCTGAATCTATCTGGTAATAAAATTCAGAGAATTTGTCACAAATGTTTGCAAACACATGTTTAAGCTGCTGGCCACTTCACGGCTTCTCTGATACAGCAGTCCTAACTACTTAATAGCAGTGCCCACATTGGGCCATGTAATTTGTCACAGTACGCCTCATGATAAAGGTCAATACTAAAACATTTCCAGACAGAGAGCTAACTTACCAGGGAGCCACCCCCAGGATCTCCCATTGGCACTACAAGGAACAGCATGCCTTCCAAATGCTGCTCCCATTCAATGCCTCATGCTCACAAGCAGACAAACAATTTGGAAGCTGCTCAATCATACCTGGAGATAATTATATATCAGGTGCTGGAAGGGGGAGGGGTCATAGACAGACAAACAAAGAGGAGGAAGGGGGGTGCAAATCCCCACCCCCAAATTCCCTTCCGCACACTGAAAATTACCTGTAACCATCCCTGAATCTATCTGGTAATAAAATTCAGAGAATTTGTCACAAATGTTTGCAAACACATGTTTAAGCTGCTGGCCACTTCACGGCTTCTCTGATACAGCAGTCCTAACTACTTAATAGCAGTGCCCACATTGGGCCATGTAATTTGTCACAGTACGCCTCATGATAAAGGTCAATACTAAAACATTTCCAGACAGAGAGCTAACTTACCAGGGAGCCACCCCCAGGATCTCCCATTGGCACTACAAGGAACAGCATGCCTTCCAAATGCTGCTCCCATTCAATGCCTCATGCTCACAAGCAGACAAACAATTTGGAAGCTGCTCAATCATACCTGGAGATAATTATATATCAGGTGCTGGAAGGGGGAGGGGTCATAGACAGACAAACAAAGAGGAGGAAGGGGGGTGCAAATCCCCACCCCCAAATTCCCTTCCGCACACTGAAAATTACCTGTAACCATCCCTGAATCTATCTGGTAATAAAATTCAGAGAATTTGTCACAAATGTTTGCAAACACATGTTTAAGCTGCTGGCCACTTCACGGCTTCTCTGATACAGCAGTCCTAACTACTTAATAGCAGTGCCCACATTGGGCCATGTAATTTGTCACAGTACGCCTCATGATAAAGGTCAATACTAAAACATTTCCAGACAGAGAGCTAACTTACCAGGGAGCCACCCCCAGGATCTCCCATTGGCACTACAAGGAACAGCATGCCTTCCAAATGCTGCTCCCATTCAATGCCTCATGCTCACAAGCAGACAAACAATTTGGAAGCTGCTCAATCATACCTGGAGATAATTATATATCAGGTGCTGGAAGGGGGAGGGGTCATAGACAGACAAACAAAGAGGAGGAAGGGGGGTGCAAATCCCCACCCCCAAATTCCCTTCCGCACACTGAAAATTACCTGTAACCATCCCTGAATCTATCTGGTAATAAAATTCAGAGAATTTGTCACAAATGTTTGCAAACACATGTTTAAGCTGCTGGCCACTTTACGGCTTCTCTGATACAGCAGTCCTAACTACTTAATAGCAGTGCCCACATTGGGCCATGTAATTTGTCACAGTACGCCTCATGATAAAGGTCAATACTAAAACATTTCCAGACAGAGAGCTAACTTACCAGGGAGCCACCCCCAGGATCTCCCATTGGCACTACAAGGAACAGCATGCCTTCCAAATGCTGCTCCCATTCAATGCCTCATGCTCACAAGCAGACAAACAATTTGGAAGCTGCTCAATCATACCTGGAGATAATTATATATCAGGTGCTGGAAGGGGGAGGGGTCATAGACAGACAAACAAAGAGGAGGAAGGGGGGTGCAAATCCCCACCCCCAAATTCCCTTCCGCACACTGAAAATTACCTGTAACCATCCCTGAATCTATCTGGTAATAAAATTCAGAGAATTTGTCACAAATGTTTGCAAACACATGTTTAAGCTGCTGGCCACTTCACGGCTTCTCTGATACAGCAGTCCTAACTACTTAATAGCAGTGCCCACATTGGGCCATGTAATTTGTCACAGTACGCCTCATGATAAAGGTCAATACTAAAACATTTCCAGACAGAGAGCTAACTTACCAGGGAGCCACCCTCAGGATCTCCCATTGGCACTACAAGGAACAGCATGCCTTCCAAATGCTGCTCCCATTCAATGCCTCATGCTCACAAGCAGACAAACAATTTGGAAGCTGCTCAATCATACCTGGAGATAATTATATATCAGGTGCTGGAAGGGGGAGGGGTCATAGACAGACAAACAAAGAGGAGGAAGGGGGGTGCAAATCCCCACCCCCAAATTCCCTTCCGCACACTGAAAATTACCTGTAACCATCCCTGAATCTATCTGGTAATAAAATTCAGAGAATTTGTCACAAATGTTTGCAAACACATGTTTAAGCTGCTGGCCACTTCACGGCTTCTCTGATACAGCAGTCCTAACTACTTAATAGAATGGGAGCAGCATTTGGAAGGCATGCTGTTCCTTGTAGTGCCAATGGGAGATCCTGGGGGTGGCTCCCTGGTAAGTTAGCTCTCTGTCTGGAAATGTTTTAGTATTGACCTTTATCATGAGGCGTACTGTGACAAATTATATGGCCCAATGTGGGCACTGCTATTAAGTAGTTAGGACTGCTGTATCAGAGAAGCCGTGAAGTGGCCAGCAGCTTAAACATGTGTTTGCAAACATTTGTGACAAATTCTCTGAATTTTATTACCAGATAGATTCAGGGATGGTTACAGGTAATTTTCAGTGTGCGGAAGGGAATTTGGGGGTGGGGATTTGCACCCCCCTTCCTCCTCTTTGTTTGTCTGTCTATGACCCCTCCCCCTTCCAGCACCTGATATATAATTATCTCCAGGTATGATTGAGCAGCTTCCAAATTGTTTGTCTGAATGGAATTTCTTCGTAAGAAGCTACCATCTTTCCCAGGGCTCGCGTGCATTGATGCACCGACACCTGTATTTGTATTAGGAGGTCTCTGTCTAGAGACGACAACTCCTTGGACTTCTCCTCCGGGAGAAACCCTTTTTATCCTGTTCTGTGTCCAGAACCATACCCAGGAACAGTAGACGCGTCGTAGGAACCAGCTGCGACTTTGGAATATTCAGAATCCAGCCGTGCTGTTGTAGCACTTCCCGAGATAGTGCTACTCCGACGAACACTGCTCCCTGGACCTCGCCTTTATAAGGAGATCGTCCAAGTACGGGATAATTATTTCGGCCATTACCTTGGTAAATACCTCGGTGCCGGGGACAGACCAACGGCAACGTCTGGAATTGGTAATGACAATCCTGTACCACAATTTTGAGGTACTCCTGGTGAAGAGGGTAAATAGGGACATGCAGGTAAGCATCCTTGATGTCCAGTGATACCATGAAATTCTCCAGGCTTGCAATAATCGCCCTGAGCGATTCCATTTTGAACTTGAACCTTCGTATATAAGTGTTCAAGGATTTCAATTTTAGAATGGGTCTCACCAAACCGTCTGATTTCGGTACCACAACATTTTGGAATAGTATCCCCGGCCTTGTTGAAAGAGGGGTACCTTGATTTCACCTGCTGGAAGTACAGCTTGTGAATTGCCGCCAGTACTACCTTTCTCCGAGGGCAGCAGGCAAGGCTGATGTGAGGTAACGGCGAGGGGGAGTCGCCTCGAACTCCAGCCTGTATCCCTGTGATACTACTTGCAGAACCTAGGGATCCACCTGTGGGCAAGCCCACTGGTCCCTGAAGTTCCCGAGACACACCCCCACCACTCCTGTCTCCACCTGTGGAGCCCCAGCGTCATGCGGTGGACTCAGAGGAAGCGGGGGAAGATTTTTGATCCTGGGAACTGGCTGTCTGGTGCAGCTTTTTCCTTCTTCCCTTGTCTCTGTGCAGAAAGGAAGCGCCTTTGACCCGCTTGCTTTTCTGAAGCCGAAAGGACTGTACCTGAAAATATGGTGCTTTCTTAGGCTGTGAGGAAACCTGAGGTAAAAATTTTTCTTCCCAGCTGTTGCTGTGGATACGAGGTCCCAGAGACCATCCCCAAACAATTCCTCACCCTTATAAGGCAGAATCTCCATGTGCCTTTTAAAGGCAGCATCACCTGTCCACTGCCGGGTTTCTAATACCCTCCTGGCAGAATGGACATTGCATTAATTCTGGATGCCAGTCGGCAAATATCCCTCTGTGCATCCTTCATATATAAGACGACGTCTTTAATATGCTCTATGTTAGCAAAATATTATCCCTGTCTAGGGTATTAATATTATCTGACAGGGTATCAGACCACGCTGCAGCAGCACTATTTATGCTGAGGTAATTGCAGGTCTCAGTATAGAACCTGAGTTTGTATATACAGACTTCAGGATAGCCTCCTGCTTTTTATCAGCAGGCTCCTTTAAGGTGGCCGTATTCTAAGACGACAGTGCCACCTTTTTTGACAAACGTGTGAGCGCCTTATCCACCCTAGGGGATATCTTCCAACGTGACCTATCCTCTGGCGGGAAAGGGTACGCCATCAGTAACTTTTTTGAAATTACCAGTTTCTTATCGGGGGAACCCACGCTTCTTTACACACTTCATTCACTCATCTGATGGGGGAACAAAACACTGGCTGCTTTTTCTCCCCAAAAATAAAACCCCTTTTATGTGGTACTTGGGTTCATGTCAGAAATGTGTAACACATTTTTCATTGCCGAGATCATGTAACGGTTGTTCCTAGTGGATTGTGTATATATCTCAACCTCGTCGACACTGGAGTCAGACTCCGTGTCGACATCTGTGTCTGCCATCTGAGGTAACGGGCGTTTTTTGAGCCCCTGATGGCCTTTGAGACGCCTGGGCAGGCGCGGGCTGAGAAGCCGGCTGTCCCACAGCTGTTACGTCATCCAGCCTTTTATGTAAGGAGTTGACATTGTCGGTTAATACCTTCCACCTATCCATCCACTCTGGTGTCGGCCCCACAGGGGGCGACATCCCATTTATCGGCCTCTGCTCCGCCTCCACGTAACCTTCCTCATCCAACATGTCGACACAGCCCTACCGACACACCGCACACACACAGGGAATGCTCTGACTGAGGACAGGACCCCACAAAGTCCTTTGGGGAGACAGAGAGAGAGTATGCCAGCACACACCAGAGGGCTATATAATGCAGGGATTAACACTATAACTGAGTAATTTTCCCCCCAATAGCTGCTTGTATACATATATTGCGCCTAAATTTAGTGCCCCCCCTCTCTTTTTAACCCTTTGAGCCTGAAAACTACAGGGGAGAGCCTGGGGAGCTGTCTTCCAGCTGCACTGTGAAGAAAAAATGGCGCCAGTGTGCTGAGGGAGATAGCCCCGCCCCTTTTTCGGCTGACTTTTCTCCCGCTTTTTTATGGATTCTGGCAGGGGTAATTCATCACATATATAGCCCTGGGACTATATATTGTGATGATTTGCCAGCCAAGGTGTCTTATATTGCCCTCAGGGCGCCCCAGCGCCCTGCACCCATCAGTGACCGGAGTGTGAGGTGTGCATGAGGAGCAATGGCGCACAGCTGCAGTGCTGTGCGCTACCTTGTTGAAGACAGAAGTCTTCTGCCGCCGATTTTCCGGAACACTTCTTGCTTCTGGCTCTGTAAGGGGGCCGGCGGCGCGGCTCCGGGAACGAACACCAAGGTCGGGTCCTGCGGTCGATCCCTCTGGAGCTAATGGTGTCCAGTAGCCTAAGAAGCCCAAACTGCCACCTGTTAGGTAGGTTCGCTTCTTCTCCCCTTAGTCCCTCGCTGCAGTGAGTCTGTTGCCAGCAGATCTCACTGTAAAATAAAAAACCTAAATATACTTTCTTTCTAGGAGCTCAGGAGAGCCCCTAGTGTGCATCCAGCTCAGCCGGGCACAAGATTCTAACTGAGGTCTGGAGGAGGGTCATAGTGGGAGGAGCCAGTGCACACCAGGTAGTCCTAAAGCTTTCTTTAGTTGTGCCCAGTCTCCTGCGGAGCCGCTATTCACCATGGTCCTTACGGAGTCCCAGCATCCACAGAGGACGCCAGAGAAATTATGCAGAGCTGCTGATTGGTTGATGGGGCAACTTCTCAACTGGCTCACTTCTCCATTCTTATCAATGCTTAGTAAATGTCCCCCTTAATGTGTTGTACATTAAATAAAGGTGTACTGTACTGTTTGTTTTTACTTAAATGAAAACATCACCCAAAATGACCATACCCCTTGCCCAAAAAATAACAAAATAATATGGGCCTAATTCAGACTTGATCGTAGATGTGCGAGAAAACGCACATCTACGATCAATTTCTTTGACATGCGGGGGGACACCCAGAACAGAGCAAGTCCGCCCCACATGCCCGATCAAGCAGTGCCCCCCCCCCACGCAGGCATGCAAGAGTTTTGCACGTCAGCGATGCTTTTTCATGTTTCGAGTAGCCATCTGCCTGCACAACCTAGCAGTGAAAGACGACGGCTACCCGCCATGTTAAGGGTCACAGCTCGCCCCTCCAACAGTCCGGACACGCCTCCATTGTCCGGTTCGCGCCCCTAAAACGGAGCGGCGAAGCCCACAAAATGCAGCATTGACGCTCCATTCGCACCCCCTCCAGGTCTTAAACTGCATTCTGAAGAGTGTGCAGTTTAGGACCTTGCACATCCGCATGCCGGCACATAAATACGCGCATGTGCAGATGTGCAAAAATCGCTTCGTATTGATTTTTGCACATCAGCGCCAGGGTCTGAATCGCCCCTATTGTGTAGTGCTGCAAAGCAGAGGGGCAACTCCAGAGGAGAGAGGCCATCCAGGGGCCCCCTGTAACACTTCTGCTCTCTACCCACTACAGCTGCAGCCGCATCTGTCTAGCAGTGCAGCTGCAGTGAAAGAGAGCAGACTGCTTCTGCTCAGTGGTAGCAGTCTCCTTTCTCTTACTGGCTGATGTACTGCTGCTCTGCTATACAGACTCGGCCACATCGGTACTGGGTAGAGAAGAGAATTGTTAAAGGTGGGGTCAATCACGATCCATGCTCCCACCGCCCCTCTCCAATCGGCCTGGGCCCAAGTATGTATTAAGCCCCCCACTCCTTTTCTCCCCTGAATACTGTGTGTACCTTAGTATACAGTAGTTTACTTTGTGGTTGTTTTTTTTTTGAGGGAGATAGGACAGACGTATGGTAGCAAAGCACAATCAATATTCTGTTAGCTACAGGGTAAGATAACACCACTAAAATACGAACATTCGCCTTCCATCAACTGGCAGAGCCAAATGTCTCATGGCTATTCTGGCAGTGCTCAAGTGGCAGCAGTACTGTACAGTATGGCGTCATCGGTCGCCTGGCTGGACATTGTTCTAAGTGTGGGTCAGGTCATACAAGCCCCCTTGATTCAGGCACCGAACAGACCCCTTATGTTGTAGATATGCCACTGATGCTATTGCTGTTTTTACATTCATGTATAATTGTTTGTTTGATGCACTGCAAATACAGTTATTACAGTTTTTCCATATAATAATACACGTCCTCAATCATGTCGCAATCTACTGTCAGTAACAAGGCTACTACTAAACTTATTCAGTGCTCGCTTCTAATTAGTTAATTACAAATTGCTGAATCCCGTCACATTTACGCGGCTCAGTGCGTTCCTCTCCATGAAATATGTATACTTGTGTGTGTAATCCACTTTCCTTGCCCCCTGTAACTGGAACATTTTTAATGTTCTGCATGTTCCTATCATTAGTCACAAAAACAAACAATAACAAGAAAAGGCTCCAACTGTTTTCTTCATTCTGTGCAGCTTAAATAATAAACCTCTTGGCAATTTGCTGCAAAGTCCCTGCCAGGTACCCTGCAGCACAGGTCCCCCTATGCCAAGCCTTCCAGATACAGTTGGCATGTTGGCAATATTCATTTGTTCACAGCATGTTCATGAACTCTTTCTTTTTGTCGCCAGCGCATCCAGTTGCCTGATGTTTTCACATACACACTGCACAATAAGCAAGACTGTGTCTTCAGGCATGGCCATTAGCTCTCCATGTTCAAGCTCAAACTCAACTAAGCAGCAGGTGAGGAAGGCACTGCCCCGTGTTGTCATGTAAAAGGTCTGATTGTGGTCTGGGAGCTTCATGAATTACACAGGCATACAGATTTTAGTCTTAAACAGAACATATTACCATGAATTGACATGTTCTATTGTGATAACGCAATACAAATTACCTATATATGATTTCAGATAGCATCCAAATGTATTCTACAGTCTTAAGCTGGATACTATTATATCCAGGGGCGTATTAAAAAAAGGGGAGGTGTGTGCAGTGTCTGTCCACACCCCTTACTCTCTATCTAGCAGCGCATGCGGAAAGCTCTGGAAAGATAGGCCCTCATTCCGAGTTGATCAATATGTTAGCTGTTTTTAGCAGCCGTGCAAACGTATAGTCGCCGCCCACAGGGGAGTGTATTTTCGCTTTGCAAGTGTGCGAACGCCTGTGCAGCCGAGCTCTGCACAAACATTTTGTGCAGTTTCAGAGTAGGTCTGAACTTACTCAGCCCTTGCGATCACTTCAGTCTTTTTGGTGCCGGAATTGACGTCACACACCCGCCCGTCAAACGCCCGGACATGCCTGCGTTTTCCCTACTGCTCCCGGAAAACGGTCAGTTGACACCCATAAACGCCCTCTTCCTGTCAATCTTCTTGCGATCGGCTGTGCGTATGGATTCTTCGTTAAATCCATGGCTCAGCAACGCTCCGCATTGTACCCGTACGATGTGCGTGCGCATTGCAGTGCATACGCATGCGCAGTAGAGACCTGATTGCAGCGCAGTAAAAATCGGCAGCGTGCGTTCAACTCGGAAGGACCCCCCTAGTGCGTTGTCCATTTTCCTGGTGATTTCCCTACTGCACATGTGCAAAGCTCCAGGAAAATGTCTGCCAAGACATTTTTACTGGTGACTTCTACAGTGTTGCTGATGCAGGACTCCAGAGAGGTAAGTAATGAAGAAGTAGGTGCATGGTGTGCAATGTGGGCACCTCTGGGCTTAGGGGCCCGTGTGCGCTGCACACCTTGAACCCATTAAAAATATGCCACTGATGATACCCCCTCTTTTCTCTTCTTTTCTGTAGTTATGGGCATTCAGTGTATTCAGGGGAGCATGCTTATTCTGCAATAATTGTAATACACGGCTCGCTATTTTTAACAAGCTTGAATCACAGATCAATACTGCTGTTATAGCGAGGATGCTGTTATAAAGAGATTTACAAATAATGTATGTTCTGTACTAATATATTTTTGTGTTGAGAAAGTACCTGGTGGAAAAGGGGAATAGAAAGAGAGCCATGCACTTATTACAGTATTTTGAATTAAAAGGTAAGTACAGTGTAAAAGTTATTTTTGTTACAATTCGCCTGCCTATAATGTATGGCAGGTGAATTATGAGGAGAGGATAAATGGTGGAGGTGCAGGTAGATGCAGAAGGGCACAGAGATGATTAACCAGACTTGACCATGGAATACTGAATAGTCTTGAGCAGTGTCGGAACTAGCGAGCGGTGGGCCCAGGCAGTGTCGGACTGGGGCATAGAGGGCCCACCGGGGAATGCAGTGGTAGAGGCCCACACTTAGGGGTATTTATCTGGGCCCCATAATCTATATATATAGTAAATACTGTTAGTGCATGCATGATAATGTACCAGATTAATAACAGCTATGCACTGTAGATAATATGTATAATGTACAATTCAAGTGCACACTCTGAAACCTGATTCCTAGAGCAGGAGGTGGGCCCCCAGGCAGTAGGGCCCACCGGTGGTTTTCCCTGTTCCCCTGTGGGCCAGTCCAACCCTGGGCCCAGGTGCAACAAAATGCTTTGTCCCCCCCCCCCCCCTCATCCAGTCCAAGTCCACCCCCTCACCCCAACTCCAAATTAGGGATTCTTTGCATGCTCCCGTATAATATATATATGACCAGTCTCAGTTAATCCTATTAAAGGTCAAGATAAACGTGGACCCATCTGTATATACATATAAAATATTCAGCGGCACTCAGGGATGCAAAGTACAGTACAACATAACAGGGTAGAGATACACATACAGATGGGATCCATTCAGGTTTAGGATGTGGATGTGTCCTAGATTTAGGATGTGGAGAGGGGGGTAATTATTTGGATGCAATGGGGGCACTGTGCTGGAGAGGATCTGGTGAGGGAGACCTGCTCAGGGCCAGGGAAATGGCAACAGTGCCGTAACTAGACATTTTAGCGCTGTGTGCAAGAAACGGCATCGGCGCCCCCCCTTTATGTAAAACAGGGGCAGTGCATGCCATAGGCGTGCAGGAAAAATATAGGGGTGTGGCTTCATGGGGAATGGGTGTTGCCACAAAATAATACCAATTAATATTACGGTGCATAGTAGTATCCATTATTCAAATTATGCCGCACAGTAGAGCCCCTACACCAGTTAGAGCGCCTTTTACACATTACAGCGGACAGATTCCCCTTTTTACACATTACGGCAAACAGCGTCCTCTTTTTACAGATTACGGCAGACAGCGTCCCCTTTTTACAGATTACGGCAGACAGCGTCCCCTTTTTACACATTACGGCAGACAGAGTCCCCTTTTTTACACATTACGGCAGAGTCCCCTTTTTTTACACATTACGGCAGACAGTCCCCCTTTTTACACATTACGGCAGCCAGTCCCCATTTTTACATATTACGGCAGCCAGTCCCCCTTTTTACACATTACGGCAGCTGTGATGAGGGAAGCGCATCCCAGCATTCACAGCTGCGGCCAGCCTATGTGGAAGGATAGGGACAGCTGCAGTGGCGCCGCCACCAATTACATTGCGCTGCTGCGGCTCCTGAGTCCCTCTCCTTCTCCCCGTGGCTGCGTCCCTGCACTCTGCTGCTCCTCTCCTCTTTGTTGGCCCACAGCACACAGCGGCAGGCGGCATGTAATGAGTTAGTTTGACTCATTACATGCTGCTGGTTTTGGGCCCCTTGACAACGGTGGGCCCCAGTGCAAGGCACCGCTTGCACTGGTGGTAGTTCCGCCACTGGTCTTGAGCAAGGTATAGCAGGATGTAATGTTTAGCAGACTATGGACTCTGGGGGCAATTCAGAGTTGATCGCAGCAGCAAATTTGTTAGCAGTTGGGCAAAACCATGTGCACTGCAGGGGGAAAAAATATAACATTTGCAGAGAGAGTGAGATTTGGGTGGGTTATTTTGATTCTGTGCAGGGTAAATAATGTCTGATTTGTTTTTACACTGCAATTTTGATTTCAGTTTGAACACACCCCACCCAAATCTAACTCTCTCTGCACATGTTATATCTGCCCCCCTGCAGTGCACATGGTTTTGCCCAACAGCTAACAAATTTGCTGCTGCGATCAACTCTGAATTAGGCCCTCTACCTTTAAGACTGGAATGTGCAGCACCATACTTTGCACTGGTTGATTATAAACAGCAGATGAGTAGTTACACAGCTATGAGCCAGGGCTTGAATACAGGAACGGAACGTTTCGCAATCACTGTTGCAGGCAATGAATGTCCACAGAAGTGAGGAAAGTACTTTATTGAAGCAGCGGTATGATAAAGTATAGCAGAGGAATCACAGTCACAATCCAAAGTACAACACGAGCAGTGTGTAAATGGTTGTCCAGAAAGGTTAAATTTGTGTTTAACTAATTTGTATGAACATCAGGTTTTGTTTGTTTTCCAGTGTTTAGGAGCACATGGTTGAGTGTCATTTGCTCTCATCCATTACCAAATTTTCATTCCAACCAGCCAGATCTGGCAGATTATCTGCCAGATAATTGTATAGTGTGCGTACCTCCCAACTGTATAGTGTGCATACCTCCCAATTTTCGCGGGACAGTCCTGTTTTTTTGGAGACTCTCCGCTGTCCCACCCGCGGGCCGCAGTGTCCCACGGTGGGGGGGCAGTTGGGAGGCTCCTGCACTCGCTGCTCTGCTTAGCAGAACAGCGGTGAATAGACGCTGCTCGCATGCGCACAGCGTCCATTCAGTGGAGACAGGAGGAGAGGGGGCATGCCTGCAGCTCAGGGAGCGCTGGGCATGCCCCTGTAAGAGGCACGGGGGTGGGGCCCTGGGGAACAAAGTTCGGCGCGCTCACTTACCAGGCCTACGTACCTCACGCCTCCCGTCCTCCACCTTCAGTCTGTCGAGGTAGCTCAGACGATACTGGCACACGTCCAGACACAGAAGAACTTTCTGGGGTGACCTGAAACGAATGGGGGACACACTACGCAGGGGTGGCCTACACTGGGCTCAGTGAAGGGTCATCATTGGCACTTGTGGCCTCAGACTGGGTGCCCCCGTAGTGGTGCGAAGCACCAGGGATGACCCTGAACGAAAACGCCCAAAGGGGAGGTGGGGGAGGGGCAACATACACCACGAACACACACGAAACACCTTTATGCTCACCAGCTATATACTCGGCTTACGCCAGACGACTGGCCCTTCTTCTTCTTTGCTCCTGTAAGAGAACACACAACACAGCCCACGGGACGTGGCGCTGCTTACGCTTTATGACGGAGAGACACTTATACAGAGGTTATAGCACAACACCGTAATACTGTTTCAACCTTGTGGTACTCACCAACGCGTACTTCCGACAGCCTACCTTTCATGGGGGCCTGGCTGTGGGGAAAACTGAGAACTCATCACACATGCGGCGTAGCGCCAACTTATGCGAACCGGCAGCGTAGCGCCGATTTCAGCAACCTGCGGCGTAACGCCGACTTCAGCAACCTGCGGCGTAACGCCGACTTCAGCAACCTGCGGCCTATCGCCGACTTCAGCAACCTGCGGCCTATCGCCGACTTCAGCAACCTGCGGCGTAACGCCGACTTCAGCAACCTGCGGCCTAGCGCCGACTTCAGCAACCTGCGGCCTAGTGCCGACTTCAGCAACCTGCGGCCTAGTGCCGACTTCAGCAACCTGCGGCTTATCGCCGACTTATGTACACACCATTGCGTTGGGCCTCCTTGCCCTGGATGCCCCCTGCCAATGTCTGCCTAACTGTGGGGGGATAATGGGGGCCTAACGCCCTTTGCTGCTCAGGCCTGGTGCCTGTGTTTGCCCCACGGGCCTAGTGCCCGCCTAAGGTGCTTCCGGCTAGTGGGCCTAATGCCCCCTTCGGTCCCCCGGGCCTAGCGCCCGCCTAATGCGCCTCAGGCCTAGTGCCTGCATGCCCCCCGGGCCTGGTGCCCGAATCCCTGGTGGTCTAGGGGAAGGGGGGGGAGGGGCGACACCGCCTGTACTTACCCGTCCAAAGGGCCACGGCTGGACCAAGCCTGGTCCGGCCACGCCCACCGCGTTGTCTTCGCCGGAGGTGGGATGGCTCCCACCACCTCCGGGCTTCCTGGAGACTTCACCTGGGCAGCGGTGGCCTGTGCAAGCTCTTTCGCGTTGCACACCGCTGTCCCAGGGCTTCCGAGGTCTTCACCGACGGGGGTCGGCTCCTTGTACTTCACCCGGCGGGCGGCGGCGTGTCTCAGCTCTTTTGCAACTACCGCCGCCCTCCGGGACTTCCGGCGCCGTCTTCTTTCTTCACTCTTCAGGAGCTCTTCTCCGCTCCTACTCCGTCGCCGAACTGACTTCCCGCGCCCGGTGCTGGCTAAAATAAACCAGTGCCGGGGGCGGGGCTATGACGCGGCGAGCCGGGATTGGCTCGCCGCCGCCACTCCCGATTGGCTGCCAGTTCACGAGCCGTGATTGGCTGGCGGCTGGCGCCAAATTAAAAAAGCGGCGCTGTGATTGGCGGGCCCTGAGTCCCGGAGGCTGCAGGCCCGCCGCCATCACCCGCGTGGAGCGGCGGTGGATATTCACTTCCGCCCCCCACGCCCGCTGCCGAACTCTGCAACCGGCCGGGCAGGGGAAGACCGGACCAGGCCCGGCCCCCAGTGCTGCCCTGAGCCAGTGCAACCTCCGGCCCCATGGGATGGCGCCGAGCCATCCCAGGTAAGGAGGGAGGTGCAGGCTAGTAGCAGGGCCAGTGACCGCACGAGTACACTGGCCCTTGCTACACCCCCTCAGTGATGAAAACGGGGGTCCTGGCTTGCAATTGCGGGTCCTCCTTGAAGCCATGCCCCCTTTATAGGTCACACCCCCTTTTCGGCAGCATGTGTTATCCTCTTTCATGAGGAAGAATGTTGGGAGGTATAAGTGTGTACCTAGCTTAAGGAACAGAAAACACAGGAAGACACAGATGCATTGTTATTGTCAGCTGACACCAGGTACATACTGAATAGAGGGAATACATGCACAGAATCATAACAATTTTCTATAAAAAAAGAAAAATCACCTCACATTAAAGCATGTCAGGACCATCATAATATACATCTTCAGCATTTCTATCTCATGTATGCTAGATTGCATATGTAGAAAAAAAAGAAAACAATGACTGAGACTCAATTTACAGAAAGTTATTTTCATAGTAGGAAGGGGCGATTGAGGGCTTCTTCGGCAGAATAGAGTATGACTGCAGCATGATCCAAGGAAAGAGTTCCATGGCTTAAGGAGGCTAAGGAGGCTGTGTTGGCAGCTAACTAATAGGCATTAGCAGGCCAGGTGTCAGTAATAAGAACCATGGGTGAGCAATGCATTGCGCGCATACTGAAGACACAAGAAAATAAAAAAAGATGACCAGAAGATGACAGTGATAAATGTCTAACTGGAACTGATGGTAGCAATATATCAGACTGGAACAGAGGATAGCAATAGATCAGACTAAAATCGAGGATAGCAATATATCGGACTGGAACCGATGGTAACAATATATTGGACTGGAACTGATGGTAGCAATATATCAGACTGGAACAGAGGATAGCAATAGATCAGACTAAAATCGAGGATAGTAGTAAATCAGACTGGAACCAAGGATAGCAATATATCGGACTGGAACCGATGGTAACAATATATCGGACTGGAACTGATGGTAGCAATATATCGGACTGAAACTGATGGTAGCAATATATCGGACTGGAACTGAAGATAACAATATACTGTATCAGACTGGAATCGATGGTAGCAATATATCGGACTGGAACTGATGGTAGCAATATATCGGACTGGAACTGATGGTAGCAATATATCAGAATGAAACTGAAGGTAGCAAAATATTGAACTGAAACTGATGGTGGCAATATATTGACTGGAACCGATGGTAGCAAATATATAGGACTGGAACTGAAGATCTCTTGAAGATCAGAGTTGAAGTCTTGAACATAAGACACCGACTAGAGACTCTGAGAAGCGAAGGTCTGCAGGCTGACTGGGATTGGTCAGACTCCAGTCACGTGACTCCAGACAACATGGTGGGGCTGTTCCAGGAAGGGCTAGTAGAAGACCCAGCACTATCAGCGCACAACTCCTGGCACACATGGAGAGGGACCCCATCAGCAGCAGAGGTGGAAGCCGTCAACACAGCGGAGATGAGGCTCAGCCTCCCCTGGGAACCCAGAACGGAACGCCAAATCCTCCCCCGCAGCCGCACAGGCAAACAACAAGGTCTGACTCTGAGGTCTCTATTCGGGGCTGTGACATGACCACACTCTTGGAATGCCTGAATTGTGTAGGAGAGGTGGTGGTGGTGTGTAAGTGCAGTTGAAGTACAATAATGCTGTGCACAAGTGTGGTATGCCTTTTGGAGTTGTGGGTCTAGTCATGTACAAAATGAAAAATTAATTGTTACTTATCGCTATACATCGCATCATTTAGATGCAATATATAGCTTTGGTAAGTATCAATTCATATATACTTACCTTTCTGGCAATGCAATCCGGTATCTTCTTCTGCGGACCACTCTGCGGTGCTTGCGGTCAGCCAGCAGTTCCCGTCTGCGATTGCGCCTCTGGCTGAGTTCCTGGGAGGCTGCAGGGGCTGCTGGGAGGTCAGGAGGAGGAGCTAGCAGCGGGCATCAGGCAGAGAGCAGTTTCCATGCCGTTTACACGCTGATGTTCAGATTACACCATACTGGGATGGCAAATCTGAACTCCCTGGAGAAACAGAAAGCTGCGCTTTCCGTTCCTTCATGAATTGCACTCACCATACTCAAGAATGGTGATGTTATTCAGGCACGGAGCGGGGGTGCAGGTGGAGAAGTCAGGAAGGGCTTTTCTCTGTTTTATGTATAGACCCCTTTACTTTCTCAAAATTCGCATGACCCAATTTTATGTTGCTATATATTTACTATTTATTCACAATATCTAAATGACCAAAAGCCACGTCTAACATGGCTACTGTATAAAAATAACAAATCCCTATGCACAATACATTTTAATTCACTTGTTGAGTTTCTTGGAATAGAAACTTTAGAATATGAAATATATTCCAATTGTAAAGCGCAACGGAATATGCTGTGCCATATAAAAAACTGTTAATAATAATAACAACATTAATAATAATAATAATAATAATAATAATAATAATAATATTCCATTAAAAGTGATTTTGTGGAAACCAGGACACACAGGATCCCTAGATATGATTGTGGATGACTGATGTTAAACATTTCTTTAAGGTTACTTTTTTTTGTTATCAAGATCAAACGCATTGCTATGGAATCCAGTATGACTCTGGAATATGAGATTGACCTGGTGATTATCTTCCAAGCTTCACTTGTTTCTGTTTGCGAAAAGTGATCGCATTCAGCTTTCTAATGGTGAGTATGTGACAATTATATAATACAAGCTAATGATATACATTTGTCAGAACAAGTCATGTGTACAGTACATAATGTCTTTTACAAACAAAAAGCTGTATTCATAAAAGTGAGGTAATATCAGATGGATAAAAGCATATTATTATTTTTTTAACAACCAAATTCACATACGATGGGCATCACTATTCTAATCTCAGTAATTGCTTAGGAGAAATAACCTAGCCCAGAGGTTCCCAAACACGGTCCTCAAGGAACTCCAACGGTCCTGGTTTTAAATGTATCCATGCTTGGCCACAGGTGACTTAATTAGCACCTTAGTCAATTTGATTTAACCATTTGTGCTAAGCCATGGATACACCTAAAACCTGGGCTGTTGGGGTGCCTTGAGGACCGCGTTTGGGAACCTCTGACCTACCCTGTGATAGCAAATGCTATAGATACAAATAAAGGGACATAGACTGAAGTGAAATATACCAAGCTCCCACCTACAGTATAAAGATTAAGACCATTGGCGTATCTATAAAGGGTTCAAGATGTGCGGTGCACCCTGGGTACAGGGGGCCCCACGCTGCACCCCCTGCACCCATTTATTAAACATGGTTATCATGACAGTTTGGGCAGTGAACAAGGGAGTCATGAGAGGCTGGGCAGCGAATGCAATGGGGTGGGGGAGGGAGGGGGGGGCAGACAGAAACTTTTTGGCCAGGGGAGCAAAATGTATAGTTATGTTACTGGTGGATGCGCAGTAGGAAAATCACTAGGAAAATGGCCACTAATCCACCTTACCGGAGGCATATGCATGTGCACTAGTTTGTGGCACAGGGCTAGGGTCTCCTAGTGATCATAGTGCTCAGAGACTACTGTGCTGCTGGATAAAAAAGGATGGGGCCCAGATAGAGAAAACACACGGGCCCCCTCCTCTTTTAATATGCTCCTGATTAAGACTCAGTGTAAAACTTAGCGTACAGTATGTATTGGAATATTACTAGTAACTGACAAAGGGGGAGATGTACTAAGCCATGGATATTGATAAAGTATAGAGAGATAAAGTGCCAACCAATCAGCTCCTAACTGCCATGTTACATGCTGTATTTGAAAAATGACAGGAGCTGATTATTTGGTAGTTTATCTCTCTCTGCGTTATCACTCTCCAAGGCTTAATACATCTGCCCCAAAGTGTTATATTATTTTATAAGTATATCTACTAGAGGTAACATAACCACCTACAATATAGAATAAAAGGTTATTGTTGAGAATTTATGTGGATTACCAGCATAGAAGTGGTGAAAAATTGTTCTGCTAAGATCAAGCTTAGTTTAAAATCAATAGGCGACAATATCTACTAATTGCAACACAATGGGGGTCATTCCGAGTTGATCGGTCGCAAGGCGAATTTAGCAGAGTTACACACGCTTAGTCTACGCCTACTGGGAGTGTATCTTAGCATCTTAAAAGTGCGAACGAAGTTTACGCAATATTGCGAACAAAAAAAACTTAGCAGTTTTAGAGTAGCTCCAGACTTACTCTGCCTGTGCGATCAGTTCAGTGCTTGTCGTTCCTGGTTTGACGTCACAAACACTCCCAGCGTTCGCCCAGACACTCCCCCGTTTCTCCGGCCACTCCTGCGTTTTTTCCGGAAACGGTAGCGTTTTCAGCCACACGCCCATAAAACGCCGTGTTTCCGCCCAGTAACACCCATTTCCTGTCAATCACACTACGTTCGCCGGTGCGAACAAAAAGCCGTGAGTAAAAATCCTTTCTTCATAGCAGAATTACTTAGCGCAGTCGCAGTGCGAACATTGCGCATGCGCTCTAAGCTGATTTTCACTGCAATGCGAAAAAAAAGAACGAGCGAACGACTCGGAATGAGGGCCAATATACTTAGAATTTGAAAATATAAATAATCTAATAAATAAATTGCATACAAGGAATTGAAACCAAGCAATATCTAATAACATCAACTAGCACATAAATATTTCCTGTGCATCAAAAACAATTACTGAAATGTTTGAAACAAAAGTATTCAGTGGCTAAATGTCTTCCAGACACCTTTGCAGTAAGTGTTAATTTACGTAGTTGTTACTGACAATCATGGAATCTGGAACAGATTGCAGAACCGCAGAGCAAATGGATTACTGTGATTATCTGGAACATATTGTACACCCAGGCAGAGCCGGCCATAGGTATAGGCAAACTAGGCAATTGCCTAGGGCATTTGATATGCCTAGGGGCATCAGCAGCTTCTGCTGATTAAAATGATATGCGGCATGCCTATATTCTGTGTGTAGCATTTCATATGCAGATACAGCCAGTGTCTCACACAGTATATAGGCATGCTGCATATCATTTTAATCAGCAGAAGCTGCTTGTGCATCCTAGCCACATAGCAATGCAAATAAGTTTCATTTTAATAGAAAAAAAGATGCCCAACGTTAGCATTGAGGCAAGATTTATGAGGACACATCTGTATCCAAGCAGAGGCAGAGGTCACAGTGTTAGTGGCATGACTGTGTACATGTGAGTGGGTTGGTTGTGCAGTAGTGTTCGGAATATGTGTAAGGAGCATTGTGTGTGTCATGTAAAAATGCATTAACAATGTGCAACATATGTGTGTCATTATGTATATAAGGGCATTAATAATGTGTGGCATATGTGTAACAGGGTACTACTGTATGTGTGTCATGTGTATAGGGGCACTAATAATGTGCAGCAAATGTGTAGGGGGCACTATATGTGTCATTATGTGTATAAGGGTATTAATATTGTGCGGCATATGTGTACGGGACATTATGTGTAAAAGGGCATTAATAAAGGCTGTCATAATGTGTAAGGTGCATTATGTTTATAAGGACATTAATAATGTGTCTCATATGTGTAAGGGGCATTACTGTGTGGAATTGTGTATAAATGCATTACTAATGTGTGGCATTATGTGTATAAGGTGCTCTACTATGTGGCCTTGCGTATAGAAAGGTCACTACTGTGTCGTCTAATGTGAGTAAAGAGCAATAGGGTGTGATGTAATGTGAATAAGGACTAATTCAGTGTGATGTAATGTGAATAAGGGGCTCTACTGTGAGGAGTAACGTTTATAAGATAAAGTGATACCACTGTGGGATGTAATGTGAATTAAGGACACTATTGCATGATCAAATGTGAATATAGTTGCAGTACTGTGTGGCGTAATTGGAATTGGGGATACTATTGTGTGGCCATGCCCCTTGTCAGCAAAAACACACTCCTTTTTGGGCTGTGTGCAAATGTGCTAACTGTTCCTATTTAAAATATAGGGGGTACAAACACCAAAATAAAGACCGCTATGGGTGAGGGGTGATGGTGCTGGGAAAGAGGTGCAAGGTCAGAGGCGGAGCCAGCGGTGGTGCTAGGGGGCACCAGCCAAAAGCTTGCCTAGGGCATCATATTGGTTAGGGCCGGCTCTGCACCCAGGTATTGTGTTAACAATAGTCACTGAGTTACTTGGCATACCAAAGCTTCATTAGAAAATAACTGGTTACTCCTAGAAGGAATTGTTGGTATAGTGTTGCGGTGTTTGATAGTGTTGTTAATCCACACAATTAATAGTTAACCAGAACGCTGGTTTATTAACATACAAAGACAACACTTGTTAATGCGGAAGATGTTCTGCAGCAGCAGTAACTCACTCATATATATAACAGGCTGGTACAGTGAAAGCGTGGTACTTATCGCTATACGTCATGCGGCTGTGGTAAGGTAGTGACTCTGACAGTATGGGATGGAAGACTGCACATCCGTGCAGCCTGACTCCCGTTGGAAGGTACACACACCGCCCACTGCTCTCTGTCCCGCTCAGGAAATGCGACACGCGCTACATGAGGAACCATCTCTCTCTCCCCACTGCAGGAGGAACTGTCTCATCTCTCTCCACTGCAGGAGGAACTGTCTCTCTTTCTCCACTGCAGGAGGAACTGTCTCTCTCTCCACTGCAGGAGGAACTGTGTCTCTCTCAACTGCAGGAGGAACTGTGTCATCAGTCTCTGCCTCCCTGATGCTCCAGCACTAGAGGGTAAACACTAGAGGAAGCGCACCCAGTGTAATGTATATACGGTTGTGTCTATGTTACCTTCGTGCTCAGGACCTGGAAGTGACAAAACGAGAGGGCAGGAGAGAACTTCCGCCCTTACAGCACCTAAATGTTTTCATCGTTCTCCGTTCGTTTGGGGTAATTTATCTTTTCTATGCCACACTTAACTATTCCAAATAGATTGTGACATGGACCCAGGGGGTTATGTGAAAAGTTCTCTCCACGAAGGTAAACTAGACGCTACCATGTATATACAGGAGACAAGGTACTGAGAGCACTATACTCCAACAGGAATCCATGTAAATAACAGTTAATTAATGAGGTCTGCCACAAATGACATTGGGTACCCATAATCATAGAAACATTCAGATGATTTCCAACAAGTATCCAATCTTATGATGCTAGCATAATGAATGTTATTGTGAAATGGTGTGCTTGTTGCAGTGGTATGACAGGGCAGCAGTGTGCCCTGTACTGTCACCTGTGCACAAGACATCATGAGGCCATGCAGAGAGGGCATGGCCGCCAACACCAGGAAGTGCATCACTGTCTGGAACTTCATGAGGATTTTCCAAGCAGCTGTACAGACTGCAGGGTGCATGCCCAGAGCATCCATCGTAGATCCTGTCCAGAAGCAAGGGCTTAGGCCGTGCGCTCTGTGCGACGGCACCGCTCGCACACCCGAAGCTATCGCCCTGGTTTGTTGTACAGCCAATCAGCAACTGAGATACAGTATAGAGTTTAACATTTTGAGTGACAGATGATCGTGATGGACGCAACTGTATGGAACACCACAATCAGGGTCTACAAGATCTGTATTACAACTACAGTACATAGGAATGCCACTTAAGCCAAATGAGAAGCATGGGTCTTACACATTTCTCAGCAGTTAATAGATACCTTTTTATCAGAGGAAATTTAAATTGATGAATATTATTCACAGAAAATTTGGTGATTCAGAAACAAATTGATAATTAATTTGAGAATCAAATTGGTTGGATTAATTTGATGATTTCTAGTCCTGATCAGATGTTAAATAAAATTTACAGGGGCTCAGTTGCAACTGGCTGATCATACAAAGTCCAATGTGAAAAAACTACAGATTCTATTATTCATCAGAAATTCACTTATGAATTAAATTGAACAATGAGGAAAACTCAGTACTTAGCACATGTGTATACTCTAAATAATATTTTGAGATTGTTTCTAAACCACTTGGCTGGTGTGGTTGCATCATTTGTGACAACAACACTGCATTATCTGACTTGATCACAAACAATGGGACCAGTCAGAAACACATAGTGGCCAGCTGCCGGAAGATAATCTTCCTGCAGCCGCCAATCACAGAGGGACCTCCTGGTCCCTCTGTATTCATGCTACTTCCCCAGTGTCTGCCATGCTGCCATTCACTGCTGATCAGTCAGCACACAGGATCCCCAACTCGGCAGCTGGTAAAGAGGAGCAGCCTCCTGTCAAACGTAAATTAACCCACCCCCAAGTCCCCAGTGTGTACCTGGTTGCTGCAGCCACTGGGGAAATCAAAGTCACAATGTCCTCGATGTTCCCAGTGTTCCAATGTTTGAAAAAAACGCTATTTTACAAATGTTACAAATATATACAGTACTGTGCAAATGTTTTAGGCAGGTGTGGAAAAAATGCTGCAAAGTAAGCTTTCAATGCTTTCAAAAATATAAGTGTTAATAGTTTATTTTTTATCAATGAACAAAATGCAAAGTGAATGAACAAAAGAGAAATCTAAATCAAATCAATATTTGATGTGACCACTCTCAAAACAGCATGAATTCTTCTAGGTACACTTGCATACATTTTTTGAAGGAACTCAGTAGGGAGGTTGTTCCAAACATCTTGCAGATCTAACCACAGATCTTCTGTGGATCTTGGCTTGCTCAAATCCTTCTGTCTCTACAGGTAATCCCAGACAGACTCGATGATGTTGAGATCAGGGTTCTGTGGGGGCCATATCATCAATTTTAGGACTCCTAGTTCTTCTTTACGATGAAGATAGTTCTTAATGAAATTGGCTGTATGTTTAGGGTAGTTGTCCTGCTACAGAATACATTTGGAGCTATTCAGACGCCTCCCTGATAGTATTGCATGATGGATAAGTACCTACCTGTATTTCTCAGCATCAAGGACACCATTATTCCTGACCAAATCCCAAACTGCATTTGTTAAAATGCAGCCCCAAACTTGATAGGAACCTCTACCATGCTTCACTGTTGCCTGCAGACACTCATTATTATACCGCTATCCAGCCCTTCGGCAAATAAATTGCCTTCTGTTGCAGCCAAATATTTAACATTTTTACTCATCCGTCCAGAGCGCCTGCTGCCATTTTTCTGCACCTCGGCTCCTATGTTTTTGTGCATAATTGAGTTGCTTGGCCTTGTTTCCACGTCGAAGATACTGTATGGCTTTTTGGCTGCAATTCTTCCACGAAGACACTGCTGGGCAGACTTCTCCAAACAGTAGATGGGTGTACCTGGGTCCCACTGGTTTCTGCCAGTGAAGTTCTGACACTGCTGGACATGTTCCAATTTCGGAGGGAAGTAAGCATGATGTGTCTTTCATCTAATGCACTAAGCTTCCTTGGCTGACCACAGCGTCTACAGTCCTCAACATTGCCCATTTCTTTGTGTTTCCTCAGAAGAGCTTGAAAAGCACATCTTGAAACCCCAGTCTGCTTTAAAATCTTTGCCTGGGAGAGACCTTGCTGATGTGTCTTGTCGCTGTGCTCAGTCTTGCCATGGTGTATGACCTGTGAAATTAAACTGTCTTCCACAACCTCAACTTTGTAGCAGAGTTTGGCTGTTCCTCACCCAGTTTTAAGCCTCCTGCACAGCTATTTCTGTTTGAGTTAATGACTGTGTTTCAACCTACATATGAAAATGATGCGCATTATCACCTGTTTGGTATTACTGATTAATCATACACCTGACTATAGTCCTACAAAATTACTGACTTTGTGCAAGTGTACGTAGAAGAATGTATGCTGTTTTGAAGGCAAATTTAGTGCTTCTGTGCATACATAGAATGAAGAGCGCTGCCCCTGGGGTGTTGGGAGGTATCCGATTGGATCCATCTCAGAGGAAAATGTGAAAAGAAAACCATAGGCTTCTGTTGGGTAACCTCATCTAAAGATGGGTTTACCCACCAGGTCCAAGCTCCACAATGTATAACATTCTGGAGTTTGGTACATAGGGAAATGTGGGCAAAACTCAGAAAACAGCATTTTCTGAGTTTTGTTCACATTTTCAAGCTTAGTGCATTCACCCTTTATATTGTTCTTTCAATCTATAGCTTTTAGAGTCTGCACTTCCCTACTTTATAAACCCCTTTGTCAACTATCTTGTCATTCATTCAGTGAACTGATTGGCATGACTATATTTTATTTATGATTATTAGACCACAGAGAAATATTTTCTTAAAAAATGTTCTTTACTTTTTAAATGTTCTCTCTTATAACGTGCTCTGAGTCTTAGAAGGTGCCATAATATCATATCAGGTGCATTTTAAAAGAAAAAGGGACCTGCGTGCAGCCTCTGTCATGGACCCTCTCCTCCCCGGTATCAAGTAGACTCTGGCATCTACTGCGCATTTGCAGTTCTCCGGGAACATTGCTACCGCACCTAGTTCCTGGGGACATCTCCAGTGCGCATGCACAAATCACTCGAAAATGGCAGAGGCAGCCATTTTCCAAGTGATTTGTGTCCTCATTGCAGGGGTGTCACCGCGAGACTCGGATGGGTAAGTATATAATATATGGGTGCAGGGTGTGCGTTGTGGGCCCCCCTGCACCGCACACACTGCACCCATAAAATGTATATTGTAGACTATTCTTCATTCACACCCATACTCAAGACATACTCTAAAGAAATAACTGACACTGACAACAGGAATAATTTTGCCAAATAAAAATGTCAGCTTTATTATTAAACAAATGGTATGGTGGTAAGGAGGGACGGCCTATTTAACTCAAGTCCCTATTTATTCTACATTTTAACCCTTTTAATTGTGGCTGACCCAAACATCTAAATTTCAGAACACAAGAGGAGGCAAGGGCCCAACTTCAGCCCAGCCTCCATCGCATCACAAGGGGGCAAGGGCCCAACTTCAGCCCAGCCTCCATCGCATCACAAGGGGCCATAAGGGGCCATTTGTCACCCTTTGTGTTGATTAATCTTTATCGGGGATACTGTGGCCAACTCTCCACTTAAGGTATTCCCTAACTCCAAACCAAAAAGGTGCTCAGGTGTCTACTAACTCCACCGGAGACCGAAGCCCACCTGGTCCGATGGTATTCCGGCCCCGTAATGTATCAAACTCCACCACCTTCTCATCTCCTGGGCATCTATAAAACTTTTTCAACTACAGCCACAATTTCAGGCCATCCCAACCCGCTACAGTTTCAACAAAACCCCGCCACCATACCTCAACCTTAAAAACACTCCTCTTACTCCTCCTAAGAATCCTTCTACCTGACTAATAAAATTCCTCACTACAAACTAGAGATGAGCGGGTTCGGTTTGTCAAGATCCGAACGCCCCCCGAAGTCATCATCCCGCTGTCGGATTCTTGCGAGATTCGTATTCTATATAAAGAGGCGCGCGTCGCCGCCATTTTCACTCGTGCATTGGAGATTGAACGGAGAGGACAAGGCTACGTTCTCTGCCTGAAAAGCTCCATATCTGTGCTCAGTGTGCTGCAAATATCTGTGCTCAGTGTGCTGCAAATATCTGTGCTCAGTGTGCTGCAAATATCTACGTTCTCTGCCTGGAAAGCTCCATATCTGTGCTCAGTGTGCTGCAAATATCTTTGCTCAGTGTGCTGCATTTTGGTGACCAACAGTATATAGTTGTACAGTAGGGCATTGCTGTATCTTGCAGCTCTGTGTCACTGCAAGTATCCATTCCATATCTGTGCTGCATTTTTGTGAGTAGTATATATAGCAGTACAGTGCAGCATTTTGGTGACCAACAGTATATAGTTGTACAGTACAGTAGGCCATTGCGGTACCTTGCAGCTCTGTGTCACTGCAAAAATCCATTCCATATCTGTGCTGCATTTTTGTGAGCAGTATATAAAGTAGTACAGTGCAGCATTTTGGTGACCAACAGTATATAGTTGTACAGTACAGTAGGCCATTGCTGTATCTTGCAGTTCCGCTGTGTCACTTCAAGTATCCATATCTGTGCTGCATTGTTGAGAGCAGTATATAGTAGTACAGTGCAGCATTGTGGTGACCAGTATAGTACAATACAATAGTCCAGTGCTGTTTTCGCTGCTCAGTGTCAGTTCTCTGTAGTATCATCAGTGCCCAGTAAAATCAGTGCTCAGTATAATCAGTGATTGATCAGTATAATCAGTTCTCAGTATAATCAGTGTGCTGTTAGATGTGCGCCCGTTTCCCGCCATTAGTGCATTGGGATTTAGACAATTGATGAAGTTAGTGTGTCCCCGGTACAAAATCCCATTTAGGTTCCACTTCACTAGGCTGGCGATAGCAAGATTTTACCAATTAATATTAGTGATTTATAATTAATTATTAATTACAGTGATCTTGCCAAATGATTCCAGTGATTTTGTCATTTTCTTCCAGTGATTTGGACCAATTATACCATTGATTAGAACAAATAATTCCTGTGATATTGAGGTGTTTGTTTCGCTTAGCTTAGCCATCCAGCGACCACAGTGCACCTCTTTTTCTCTTTTCTTTGCATCATGTGCTGTTTGGGGACTATATTTTTAAGTGCCATCTTGTCTGACACTTCCGTATATGTCCAGTGGTACTGCCATTTGATATAATTCCTGACATTACTGCCATATAATTCCAGTGATTTTGTCATTTTCTTCCAGTAATTTGGACCAATAATACCATTGATTAAAACTAATAATTCCTGTGATTTTGTCATTTTCTTCCAGTGATTTGGACCAATAATACCATTGATTAGAACGAATAATTCCTGTGATATTGAAGGTGTTTGTGTTGCTTAGCTTAGCCATCCAGCAACCACAGTTCACCTCTTTTTCTCTTTTCTTTGCATCATGTGCTGTTTGGGGACTATTTTTTAAGTGCCATCCTATCTGACACTTCCGTATCTGTCCAGTGGTACTGCCATTTGATATAATTCCCGACATTACTGCCATATAATTCCAGTGATTTTGTCATTTTCTTCCAGTGATTTTGACCAATAATACCATTGATTAGAATGAATAATTCCTGTGATTTTGTCATTTTCTTCCAGTGATTTGGACCAATAATACCGTTGATTAGAACGAATAATTCCTGTGATATTGAGGTGTTTGTGTCGCTTAGCTTAGCCATCCAGCGACCACAGTGCTCCTCTTTTTCTCTTTTCTTTGCATCATGTGCTGTTTTTGGACTATTTTTTTAACTGCCATCCTGTCTGACACTGCAGTGCCACTCCTAGATGGGCCAGGTGTTTGTGCCGCCCTCTTGGGTCGCTTAGCTTAGTCATCCAGCGACCTCGGTGCAAATTTTAGGACTAAAAATAGTATTGTGAGGTGTTCAGAATAGACTGGAAATGAGTGGAAATTGTGGTTATTGAGGTTAATAATACTATAGGATCAAAATGACCCCCAAATTCTATTATTTAAGCTGTTTTTGAGGGGGTTTTGAAAAAAAACACCCGAATCCGAAAAAAAAAATTTCAGGGAGGTTTTGCCAAAACGCGTCCGAATCCAAAACACGGCCGCGGAACCGAATCCAAAACCAAAACACAAAACCCGAAAAATTTCTGGTGCACATCTCTGCTACAAACTGAGGACAACAAGTCCTCTAGAAAGATTTCCATACCTCTCAAATTCAAATAGACGCCATCGGCCTTGTAAAGTTGAAGGACAGAAACCGAAATGGAGGGATGCGGGACCACAAACCCCCAAATCTCACTCACAGCCCGGCCCACCACAGAATTGATCCGACACCGGACCAACTCTATGGCAGTCGTCTATCCACACCTCTCCACTCCAACCATGGAATGATGTCAGATCATCCCACACTTAGGAAGGGTAACCTGTTTTGTAGGCTATTTCCCTAACCATGGTTTTCCTTTTGGTCAAGTCGTTTCCCCCGGCATGAAGCACCACTCTCAACGGGCATCCCGACCTCTCCCTCTGCTGCCAAAATAGGGGCATGACTTGCTCCCAATGTAGGCCCCTCACACCGATCCACCTGATCAGCTTCGCTTCAGGGGACTGAAGGCACTCCAACCCAGACCTTTCACCCTGGAAAACATATGAGTGCCCCACAATCCATATCGGACACTTATCCAAACACCAATTTGAAAATACAAAAACAGTATTCACAGAACCTTCAAATAAGATGACCTAGAAAACAACCTTATTTCCAAGACAAAAAACCACCCAACTATTCCCATTATAACCTTTCTAACATGGTATTTTTTAACCATTAAGCCATTTTAATTTGGACTCTAAGGTGATGAATTTGAAATGCAGGGTGGTGGGGAAGGAGGGAATATGAAGAATCAGACTTGACGAGAGGCGAAAAACACACCTGTCAAGCGGGTGTGAATCCCATGGCTTAAGGAACCTGACAGGATAAAAAATTCTCAAGACCCCCAAATACGGCGAGTGGCTGAAACCTCAAGTCTGATTTAGATCCATCAGGTCACCTGATATATTTCCGAAATGCATCAGACTTCCACCTCCCAAGAGCACTAATTTGCCCACTCGAATGGCCCTCAGCAGCCACTGCTGTCGCCGCACATATACGAAAAGAGTGGTACCATATTTCGATACTGGTAAACCCATTGTGAAAATACAACATTCCATCACCCATCTAAATTGGAATTGAGTAACCGGCATGCTGCAACAATGGACCTTGCTCTCAAATATGCCTTTGCCAGAGACACTGGGCAAATCTCAATATCGTCAACACACCTCAAGGCCACCCAACACCCTTTACCTAATTGATCAGTTTTGGAACGTTGCACTTTGCACCATAAGCATCCTTCTTCCAGTGACACATGCTCACGAAGCATAGGTGACAGGGGCAAACGCAGGATATGCAGAAGGGGGTTTCCAGAGGGGGTGGAGCCAAGCACAGGGTGGAGATTGTGGTGACCAAGTATATGACAGGTCCGTTAAACTAGCAAAGATAGATAGGCCTACATGAGATGATAGATAGATAGATAGATAGATAGATAGATAGATAGATAGATAGATAGATAGATAGACAGACCAAATTTATTTTAGAATAGTCAAAGAGCTATTCTAAAAATGTATTAGAAAACCACCACTGTATAGAAACATGACAATGCCAGGTGCTAGACCATGAAGGGGTTAACCAGATATGGAATCCAATATGTATATATATATACATATAGTGTATATGTAATATATATGTATTCCCCACAACATTTTGTGGAATACACTCCCTGTCCTCAGGTTGCATATCGAGGACAGGGAGTGTATTCCCTGAAACATTGTGGGTTACATAAAGTAAAATCGCAATTACTACCTGCAGTGCCATGCCTCTTTTCCATTTTCGGGGACTACCATTATGTATATCTGCTGATGCACGGGTACGCAGGAGGTTGAAACAAACCAGGGGAGTGCCGGACCTATCCGACTGCATATATATATATATACACACACATATATATATATATACGTACGTACGTACGTACGTACGTACGTACGTACGTACGTGTGTGTGTGTGTATGTATATACATATATATATATATGTGAAGGCAGGGGAGAAGAACAAGCGCCATATGGTGTAGTATTTTAAATAAATGGGAGTGATGGATACGTATATAAGATATAAGTACCGGATAAATTCTTGAAATTAGGCCAGTCTGTCTCACTGAATTCCTTGTGGCTGTTCCCCACCTAGGAGACAAAGATCATCGCCATATGGTGTAGTACCCTTAGATATGTCTTGGAGTACCCTCCCCTATATTTCATGCGTACCAGAAGAGAGATTCAATATAGCATGTAGGATATACTTATATCCAGGTAGATAAAGTCGGTCCAATACGGTGTAACGGCTGGATCAATTGACTGCTACTGCCTTATATAGTAATATCAATAAAGTATTTAATTCACAAAAAGTAATACTATACAAATTCAAATCAAAATAAAAATAAAACCAAATGAAATAATCTTAGCTGATTAGTATAGGCAGTAGTCTGGTCAGTCCCAACGCGTTTCGCCTCCAGGGCTTCCTCAGGAGAATACATCATATCAGTAAGGTGCACATATTTATAGTGCTTTCAGTTTCGTTTTTCACCAGCACTTCCGGTTCGCGTCATTTCCGGAACCGGAAGTGCTTGGTCCGACTTAGATAATGAATATATATAAGGCTTGACATATATCATTAAATAACATTGGTGGTGCAGTGTTAGCAGAGTCATGGGAGCAGTCTGTCTGTGCAGAGCGAGACGGACACACAGTCCGTTTGTTCCGTGAAACCGGAAGTGACGCGGCTCGTCCCGGTCATTGCCGCGTCACTTCCGGTTTTAGAATAGAGCCAGCGTGCGTTCCAGCAGTAATGCTGGACACATCCTGTTTAGGGTTGGCAGGCTGGTTGGCGGAAATAACGTTTGTATTGTAGTGAATGTGTTGAAATAGGGAAGTTGGAATCACGGATGCTTCACAGCAATTAACAAGTATAAGTGAAGCCACATACATATGTAAATTCAATTAAAGTGCATCAATGAGAGATAAATGAGAGATAAAAGAGAGATAAAAGGGATCGAGGATATGAGTGAATAAAATAGGATAAAATGCCACATAAATATATACATAAAAATATATATAAATATACTTGAAAAATACATCTACATAAAATTTTTTCATATATAGAAAAAAACATATACCTAAAAAATACATAAAAAATACATAAAATACAAAAATGTAAAAATGTATAAAAATATGTATAAAAGTATATGTATATAATTTATAATAAGTGTTATAATGACACATTACTTATACAGAAATTCAATGATCATTAATATTTCTTATGGTGGGATATTCTATGAGTTTATTAGGATACAGATGGCCATAATGAAGGCTACGAGATTGCCCCCTTCCTATGAGGTACACTTAAGCTGCATTCTAGCCTGTGCAACGAGCTCGCTGAGAAAGAACTCCTTTATCCTGCAAGAATGAGTATTAATCTTCCCGGGGATTATTTAATTGTTTGTGCATATTATACATTTTGAAAAAATCCTGGATTTTCTGTATCCTAATAAACTCATAGAATATCCCACCATAAGAAATATTAATGATCATTGAATTTCTGTATAAGTAATGTGTCATTATAACACTTATTATAAATTATATACATATACTTTTATACATATTTTTATACATTTTTACATTTTTGTATTTTATGTATTTTTTATGTATTTTTTAGGTATATGTTTTTTTCTATATATGAAAAAATTTTATGTAGATGTATTTTTCAAGTATATTTATATATATTTTTATGTATATATTTATGTGGCATTTTATCCTATTTTATTCACTCATATCCTCGATCCCTTTTATCTCTCTTTTATCTCTCATTTATCTCTCATTGATGCACTTTAATTGAATTTACATATGTATGTGGCTTCACTTATACTTGTTAATTGCTGTGAAGCATCCGTGATTCCAACTTCCCTATTTCAACACATTCACTACAATACAAACGTTATTTCCGCCAACCAGCCTGCCAACCCTAAACAGGATGTGTCCAGCATTACTGCTGGAACGCACGCTGGCTCTATTCTAAAACCGGAAGTGACGCGGCAATGACCGGGACGAGCCGCGTCACTTCCGGTTTCACGGAACAAACGGACTGTGTGTCCGTCTCGCTCTGCACAGACAGACTGCTCCCATGACTCTGCTAACACTGCACCACCAATGTTATTTAATGATATATGTCAAGCCTTATATATATTCATTATCTAAGTCGGACCAAGCACTTCCGGTTCCGGAAATGACGCGAACCGGAAGTGCTGGTGAAAAACGAAACTGAAAGCACTATAAATATGTGCACCTTACTGATATGATGTATTCTCCTGAGGAAGCCCTGGAGGCGAAACGCGTTGGGACTGACCAGACTACTGCCTATACTAATCAGCTAAGATTATTTCATTTGGTTTTATTTTTATTTTGATTTGAATTTGTATAGTATTACTTTTTGTGAATTAAATACTTTATTGATATTACTATATAAGGCAGTAGCAGTCAATTGATCCAGCCGTTACACCGTATTGGACCGACTTTATCTACCTGGATATAAGTATATCCTACATGCTATATTGAATCTCTCTTCTGGTACGCATGAAATATAGGGGAGGGTACTCCAAGACATATCTAAGGGTACTACACCATATGGCGATGATCTTTGTCTCCTAGGTGGGGAACAGCCACAAGGAATTCAGTGAGACAGACTGGCCTAATTTCAAGAATTTATCCGGTACTTATATCTTATATACGTATCCATCACTCCCATTTATTTAAAATACTACACCATATGGCGCTTGTTCTTCTCCCCTGCCTTCACAGAATTGTATGACTGAACATACCCAAGTCATCTTCTGAAGAACTGAGCAGCCACCAAAGAAGTTTGGGAGGTGACTACTGACGGAGCATCTACGACTGACTAAATCTGAATAGCAGGACTTCTAGTCTACGCCTTGTTTTAAAAGGAACATTTGGACGTGAGACTAAGCGCACTGACCTTAAAACTCTCTCGATATATATATATATATATATATATATATATATAATTTATTTAACCAGACACCAGGAGTGCCGCGGCTGTTGTATATATTATCCATTCGTCATGGAGGCACCCGGTGCAGCAACCACAGTTACAGGAGAGCCGGATCATACGGACATTGGCCCTCATTCCGAGTTGTTCGCTCGGAGATTTTCATCGCATCGCAGTGAGAATTCTCTTAGTGCGCATGCGCAATGTTCGCACTGCGACTGCGCCAAGTAACTTTACTATGAAGAAAGTAAGTTTACTCACGGCTTTTTCATCGCTCCGACGTTCGCATTGTGATTGACAGGAAATGGGTGTTACTGGGCGGATGCACGGCGTTTTAGGGGCGTGTGGCTGAAAACGCTACCGTTTCCGGGAAAAACGCAGGAGTGGCCGGGGAAACGGTGGGAGTGCCTGGCCGAACGCTGGGTGTGTTTATGACGTCAGCCAGGAACGAAAAGCACTGAACTGATCGCACAGGCAGAGTAAGTCTGAAGCTACTCAAAAACTGCTAACTCGTTTGTGATAGCAATATTGCGAATACATCGGTCGCAATTTTAAGAAGCTAAGATTCACTCCCAGTAGGCGGCGGCTTAGCGTGTGTAACTCTGCTAAATTCGCCTTGCGACCGATCAACTCGGAATGAGGGCCATTGTATATATATATATATATATATATACATATACACACACATACACTGTATATATAATATATTGTATATATATATATTTGTACACATGTGGCCACGCTCATCCATCTCGTGATGCAAACGCATCGCGGCATGGATGACGTGACTAGTGTGCCCACTGCGCATGCTCGTGCGTGTGTACGCATGTGCATACAATGTATTCCTATTTGCAAATGCCACGCTGCGATCAATCGCAGTGTGGTGCATTTGCGGTATCCGCGATGCGTATGCCCGTGCATACACATCGTGAAATAGATGAGGCTGGCTACATCTGTACTATATATATATATATATATATATATATCTGTGTAAATATATATATATATATATTTTACATATATTAAAACTTTTTATATTTTACTGCAGGAGGAACAACGTATACTGTATGTATATTTATCTAAGCTTGAAATACCTTCCTCCAGTAAGGAAGAGGATAAGACAGTGGGCTGAGTGAACAGAGGCAGCACGGAATGTAAGGACTGTGGCAGCATCAGAGACAACAGCAGCTGCAGCTGACACACAGCCAGCCCAGGATAGGTTCAAAACCCGCGATTCGCGGCTCTCTGAAAGGGGGCAGAGCCTAATATCAAAGGGGGGCTTATATTGCGGGACGTGGCAGCGGCTTTTTTACAAAAACATAAATTTGGTCTGTCGGGGGGGGTTTCTGAGTGCTCAGAACCCCCCCCCCCCCCCCCTGCGTGCGCTAGTGGGTGACATAGCTGTTTTTGAAGCGGCTACCAATTCACTGACTCTAAAAGCCTCGAAAAAGGCCATCATGAAACACAATTTAAATACAAGTGCTTCATAGTCAGACGCACAGACCTTATGCAAAATGACTGCCATGCGCCACAACATTGAAATGGTTATTGGCCTTCGTGCATCCTAGTCATGCCCACCCTTTCAGTACTCTCGCTAAAAAGAAAGATTTAGTGAAATCATGCTGGCCTTCAAGTCTCAAGAAGTAAGATAGAGCAGAAAGTAAACGTGTTACAAATCCTCTTGGCCTGCCTGCGCTAACACATTCCCAAACATAATCTAATAACATGGTATAATCGTTCTTACCTTGGTCTCGTCGTATGTGGACATATCTCTCCCACTCTCTCATTGCAGTTCTGTACCCCCGAAGGGTGGAAGGCGCCAAGAATCTTAGCACTAAGCCCTCCAATCTGGGCGTATCACCTGTCAGGCATAAGACAGACAAGGGTCCCCAGATACATTCGCATCTGGCGCTAGCACCCTGAACCTGTGCCACTCAAAACGTGAAAGAGCATCTGCCACGCCATTTTCAATGCCTGGAACATGCTTAGTGCAAAAATTTATATTCCATTGAAGGCAACGCAGGACAATCTGACCCAACAATCGCAAAACAGGTAGACCAGCAGTTTTTTGTCTATTAATCGCATGAACTACTCCCAAATTATCGCACAAAAAAACTACTGAAATATTGGCCAATACCTCATGCCATAACTCCAGTGCCACCATTATTGGGAACAATTCTAACAACAACAGATTCCCAGTAAGGCCTTCATCAAACCATGCTTTAGGCCATGGGGAAGCACACCACCTACCCTCCAGATACGCTCTGAAACCCAAAGAACCAGCCGCATCCGTGAATAATTGCAACTCAACATTGGATCTGGGGTCAGACTGCCAAACGCAAAAAACATTTTACTCATCAATGCTCCTTTACCCAATAACCTAATCTTTGCCAACGAATCTTCAAAAGTTTGATAAACTACCATGGACAAAGACTCGGGAATTACATCATTAACTGAAGACCCCTTTGGACAGGATAAATTTTGAATTAATCTAAACTTTCCTGGTGTCTTTTTAGGAACAACAAAATTAAATCCGGAACTGGTGGAGAACTAAAAGGCCCTACCATTTTTCCCAAAGCAACCTTTTTTTATCAACTTTTTCTTTCAAAATTTCTGGAAAATGCTCAGTGAGCGCAAATTACAAACAAAACCACAATTAACCTGGCCCTTAATAGGCAACGGGAAACCTCTGGAAAAACCCAACCTTAGCAAATCAGCATCCTCTCTATTTAGATAATATTCTAACCAATAAGATAATTTATCCAATCTCACAGGAGTAGGGGCTCTACTTAGCACTGGCAACTGCTGGAGCGCAGTTCTGCTGTCTGTGAAAACCTCCTCTACCACCTGAGGGCAGCGGATACAAACATGCCGAAAACGACACCTTGACCCTAGGGTGCATTGACCATTATTAAAAGCATAGCACCTACCTTGGCTGTTCTTCCCTGCCATCCATCTATTACTGTTACTACCGCGTTTATCACCAATCGCTTCAGAACCACTCTTCAGTGGTTGTGTAACATCTACAAAAATCTCCACATCTTTTTTACCAAAATCTATAACCACTCTGCCATTCTGTTTCCTGCGAAACTCCTCATCATAAGACCTCCAAGCTGTTCCGTGCCCTGATCTCGCCAATTCATGTAACAAATACATATATTTGATTATGTTCATGTGCTCTTGAGGTCTCCTCTCTAAATAGCAAGCCGCAAAGACCAGCATGCCTTTTTGCCAGTTAGAATATGATTTATACGCCTCCTCACCTATACCGGATTTCTTTCTGGCCACACCTAATGCCTTCTTTTCTTTGCTAGTTATTGCAAACATGTTAACAAATCTGCCCTCTCGTATACGATTCCTAATTCTGGGCCATTCAAGACAGCCGTATTAGCGCATTGCAGAGAGTCCTCAGGGCCCTCCTCCGAGGACATACTAGAACTGCTGTGTCTGCGCCTTCTTTTGTGTCTTTTCCTGCAACCACTGTAATCACTGTCTACTGAATCTGAGGACTCAGAGGAAGATGTGGATGAACCACTCTCCCTCCTGGGCCTACGCTTTCGTTTATACGCAGCTTTTTGCTTGCATGATTTCTCTTTAACCAATGACTTATTGCCCGAGCTTGCTACTGCATCCTCCTGGGTCGACATCAGACTCACCATAAAATCGACCGCCCTAGTCCAGAGCGGATTCGACCACGGCCGCCAACTCCCCTGAATCCTCCTGTAGTTCGGGGACAATCAAAGATTCTGCCGGAGAAATGCAAGGGGAAAAATCCACCAGGCACTCATTAAGTATCACATTACCCCCTTTTTTCCTGCATGCCGTAGCGTGTGAACCAGCGGCAGCTGGTTCACTTACACTATCCTCATTCAACATGGAGGGATTCTGCTACCTCAAGACTCTCCCCTCAGCATGACCTGCAGTAAGAACAGGGACCAGAGCTGATATTACTGAAGTTCATATAGACGCTACTTCAGACGAGTTCCAGCCAGCACCTTCTCACACAAAACACACAGAGTCTGCATATGAACACCTAGAAACTGTGCGCCTGCTCTTATTTACCTCAGATGCCACCTTTCTGCCCCTAATACTCAAGTTAACAGGCTCCATTCCCTGCTGCCCACCAGCATTTTCTATGCCTGAAGTACCAACTCCCTCCATGATTTCACCGGTACCCCTTAAACTGGCCCTTTCCCTGTTAACGCCTCTATTAGGTGCTCCCACTCCTTGCACCACCAATTGCTCACTTGTGTTCCTTCCATTTTGCTCACCTCTGGAAAGTATGGCACTGTGACGAGCACCTCTGGCAGCCACAGTCCCCCGCGGGCCCACGGGACGACCGCGGCACACCTCCAGCACATACACTCCTGAGGTAACTCCCATCAATGTTACCGCTCTCCGCATCACCCTGCTCCGTGACTCCACCATAGCTCCCACGCTCCGAGACATCACACCCTCAGTATGTACTTCCAAAGGATTAGTACCCACAGCACGAGGTACACCACTAGCGCATGACACAGACAAGCTGGTCACCCGGCCTCTGCGTGACACAGCTCCGCCCGCAACAGCCCTCTCAGGTGCTCGAGCCCGACCCCTGGCGGCGGAATTACCACCCACATTTAATACGCCTCGCCATCTTCCCTGTGCTGAAATAACCTGTCCCCCACCTGACACAGTCTCAGCAGCATCCCTTCCACCGCTGTCAATAAGATGGATAGGGGGACCCGCAGCACGACTCAGCCTTGGCATGTTAAAGGATAGAATCGTTAGATAAAGAAAGATTTAGAGAAAAAGGGGTGAGAAAATAGAGAGTAGTAAAGATTGAATGGAAAATGAGAAGAAAATACCACAAATTCACAGTTATAAACAGTTCAGTACAACACAAACACAGAGAACTTCACTGTTCAATTTTTCCTGAGGAAAAGAGGGAGAACCTAATCATAAGGGCAAAGCCCCTCCCATCACCAGATTCCTCAGCAATCTCATAGGTCCAGCAGTTACCATGGACACACCTCCACCTGTCCTTGCTGCTTCATTCAGTATACTACTCAGAATTTTATGTCACTATGGACATATGAAATGTCCTTCGTTCTCTTTATAGAAACACCTATGTATCATATGCTTTAAATGCTTAAGCCCTTCTCCAAACCTTCTTCCCTGCTAATATCCGTCAGCATATTAGTGCTGTAAAACCACTTTTTTGGATGGGAATGTACACACAAAAACCAGTTGCCCAAAATGTAATTTGCTCCATGTTGGAAAAGAATGGTCAGCTCAGACTGACATCCCAAAACACACAGTACACAGTATACAGTCATACAAATAAAACCCTGATAACAACTAGGGCGGTATCCTATTAGTCGTGGTAAAACATTGGGCTCGAAAAACTTACATTTTTCTCAATATTTCCTGATGCTTCACCAATTTCTTTTACAGACTATCCTATTAGATCACATAAAAAACACAAAGAAGCAATGAAACCTGTATGTTTATGTGAGAAACATCCCTTTTTTTCCCGCTTGAAAACGGAACTGTTTCCTGGAATTTGGATTCGCCTGCCTGAGGCAGACGAAACAAAATCCCTGATAAGCCATGATTCGCACTAGCTTATCAGGGCTAATAGGACAGCCCCGGGCGAGACCTTTAGCCATGGTAATTTACCGCAGCTATCAGGATACTGCCCATTCTGTGATAGTTTTTGATTTGCTTGTATTGTGCTGTTACCTACTTTCTATTGTGATTTTAGCTAAAGAAGCTAAAGAAGTACATTAATTAGTTAGGACACAGCTTTATATGCAGATGAGCTCTATTAATTATACCTGTGTCTGTCAAGTGCTGAAATTAGATTGTAAGTTTACTTTGAGATAGAGATTTATTTTGTTGAAAAATCCCGTATTGCGCCATTCTTTGAATTTTCAGTGCGACATAGAAAGATTAGTAATAAGAAAATAATTCCTCTCTGGGCGCCGCAAATGAGCTGCACAGGAAAGTACTAAATAGAACACCAATCTATACAACCTTGTAGAAAAAGAAAAAAGTACGATCTCACTTTTGCGCTCAATGTCCAGAAAATTCAGTTTTGCCACAGTGGACCGATGTAGTTCATTCAATATGAAAAAGAAAAAAATGCAACATAGTATAATACTGCATTGAGACCAGATCTTTCACCACTGTGTAATACAGGGAATGGAAATGTGGATATAGTCCCAAAACTGGAAAGTTCAAGCTTCCACCTCTTTTTCAAGGCACCCAACGTGATATGCAGGATTTATGGTGATGGACGCTTACATGTAAGCTTACTTCTGTAAGACGTGATGAAAACTCATTAAACGTCTTAAGTCTTACAGAAGTAAGCTTACATGTAAGCGTCCATCACCATAAATCCTGCATATCACGTTGGGTGCCTTGAAAAAGAGGTGGAAGCTTGAACTTTCCAGTTTTGGGACTATATCCACATTTCCATTCCCTGTATTACACAGTGGTGAAAGATCTGGTCTCAATGCAGTATTATACTATGTTGCATTTTTTTCTTTTTCATATTGAATGAACTACATCGGTCCACTGTGGCAAAACTGAATTTTCTGGACATTGAGCGCAAAAGTGAGATCGTACTTTTTTCTTTTTATAGAAAGATTAGTAACTATAAACGTGTCATCGCTCTGTATAACATTATAATGAATTTTATTTCAAACTCACTTACAAGAACCTGACCTAGAGCTGTGAAAATACAGTTTTTACGGATCAATTTTATCATCTGTCTTAGACTATTTATAATAGGTTATTGTTGACATTGGTACTGAAAAGCTATTGCTAAAAACTCTTACCAAATCCTGCTATCTGATAAATAATGGAAAGTGTGCATAATGAATATATCAGGGCAATGACATAGATCATCTCATTTCACAAGGCATTAGTCTCCTACTTACAATACATGGTTTCTTCAATTTTGGGAACAGTCAACAACAGCAAAAGCACGTTTGGCTTATCTACTGCACATCCGCCTTTGTGTCTGCAAGTATCAGTGTGGCACTCTTCTTGGGATGGGTTGGTATTGGGTAACCGGCAGTTGGGAGACCGCCGGTCACCACCCCGACGCCAGGATCCTGTGTGTCAGATGGCCGGCGGGGGGAGGGGGGGGGTTTGCAAGCCCAATAAAGCCCCTTGCTTCCCACTCTATGGGTGTCGTGGACACCCACATGTGGGAATAGTCCCTGTTGGTCGGCATGCCGACCGGTGGGCTATTCAGTGTTCTGGATGCCGGCATCGGTATTGGGAGACTGCCAGTCACATAACCGCATTCCCTTGGGACATGTAGCTCCTTCTGCTGTATACATTATCAATCAGCTGCTCATGGATGGACTTTAGTAGCATAGTAGCATCTGTTTGGGCAGTTACAGGCCTGGCAGTACTTCCCAGATTTTGCAGCTGCTTCTATGAGTGGGTGGAGTCCTTAGGAGGCTTAACTCTAGTATTCAGAGTTCCTTTGTAAGGGACTGGAATGGAACAAGTAAGGAAGTACACTTACTCGGGATCCGGTCTGAAGATCGACAGTGTCTAGGTCAACAATGTTTAGGTAAACCACTATAGGTCGACAGTCACTAGGTCGACATGGGCAGAAGGTTGACAGGGTCAGACAGTCGACATGTTCTAGGTCGACTGGTCAAAAGTTCGACATGAGGTTTTTAAAAAAATTTTTTTTTTACTTTTTTATACTTAACGATCCACGTGGACTACGATTGGAATGGTAATCTGTGCCGAGCAAAGTGGTAGCAGAGCGAGGCACCTTGCCCAAAGCATGGCAAGTGAAGCGAGCCATGCGAGGGGACACCGTGCACTAATTGGGGTTCCCAGTCACTCTACGAAGAAAACAACACCAAAAAAACTAATGTCGACCTTTTGACCTGTCGACCTAGAACATGGCGACCTTCTGACCCTGTTGACCTTCTGACCCTGTCGACCTAGTGACTGTCGACCTACAGTGGTCGACCTAAATATTGTCAATCTAGACACTGTCGATCTAATGATCCACACCCCACTTACTCAATAGAGCTTACACTGCAAACCTTAATAATCAGAAAAGTTGCTGTAGTGTACTGAGAAATTAATAGCTCACATATAAGAATACTCATGGGGCAGAAGCTGCAGCATGATTGTCTTGTTACTTTGTGAAGATACAAACATCATAAAGCAGATTCAACACCACATAGTAAAAAAAATCTCTCTCTCCACTTGGATAAGAAGTCCATCAGAGATACAGTATCTGTAGTATATTTCAAATCCACTTTTTAGGGGTATGAACTATTTGCAGGAGGCATAGCCAAGTTCCTTTCAAGAAAAAATGGAAAAATAGTGATTGCAACAGGTGGTGTCGTGAGCCCCTAAAGGAGCCTTACCTTCAAGTGTACAATATATACACAAATACAGAGGAAAAAAGGGGGGACTGGGCTGCACATCATATTTTTAAACATACTAAGAGGTGCTACCATGCTAAAGCTTCTAGCACCATGCAGGAGAAAGAAAGATGCTGATGCACTCTCCAAGCACTAAGCACTGTTCTTGAAGGCAAGGTTGATGCATTTTGGTTTTGGCACCCATCCCATCTACCCTCTGTGTTTTAATTAGCACAGCTTCCTACATTGCTGACTACATATTAATTTAGGCTCTATTTGAAGGTAAGACCTAGATAAATGTATAAAATGTGATAGTATTAGAGATATCAGGGACTCATCTAATGAAGTTCACCTGGACGCAGTGGATGGGCCCACATATTTGTGCAATTGTATGCTAAAAACTTCACTTATACTCTATGTTAATTGTACGTATATCAAAAATATTTTTACTATCAGTGTTCTTACTGCTTAGAAGGTGACAGAGCCTTCCCTTTTAGACGCCTCTACTAACCGGCCCAGTAGACAAAAATGGGTATTTTGCCGTGGTGCCTAGAGCATGTGCATACTATGTCATACTCACCGCAGCAATAGAGAGGATTACATGCCACTTTCCTTCCACCTCAAAGGTACCCACATACCCCCCCCCCCAAAAGCACCCACATGCTCCTTAATTGTCCCTCATTCCTCATCATATGAAATCAGACCGCCTAAAAAATGACCATGTATGCCAATCTGACTACCCCATATGTCATTAGACCTGCCTTTCTGGAAAAAAATCTCCTGTTGATTTATGTTCCCTTAAATATTATATTCTTAGTGTAGTTCCATCAAAATGTATAAGTAACATCTTCTCTATATCCACTTATTTGCATTTTTTGTCATTTTTCAGTTATTTTTTTGCCACAACCTTCTACTATAGCACTTAATACATGTTCCTCACTCCTGTAACAGAGAGCTGTCACTGTGACTGTTCCACTCTCCCTATAATTCCTATGGCCTTAGCCCCTCTCCCTATGACCCCCTTCCAACACACAAAAGCATCAATATTATTTTCATTCTACTAAGGCAACAATGTTTAACCCAGTTGACCAGGCCCTGAATATTTAAATGTTTGTATTATATTATTGATAGCCTCAGTAGGTATTCAGATGTGTACACCTATGTGCACTATTTTGCAAATATTTTTCAAATGTATGTTTTGTTCAGCACATTGTATATATAATGTTAAAACTTGGTCACTATTGTAAATTATTGCTAAGTTTAACTATTACTAAATCTACACAAAAATGATGGTCAATGTTGTGAACTGCAACATGGGGCACATGTAGGATGTAGGACCACATACGAACACATTCTGGGATGTTCCTATTATCTACTGTCCTTCTGCTTCCAATGCTGTGGATGGCGGACCATGCCTCATTTAATCTGGGCTTCCTCTAATGCAGTGACAGATTCTCAGGTGGTTACATTATTTATATCTATAGTACACCCTTTACCTAGCAGTATCTTCCGGTGATGGTCACAGTCCTTATTGAAGGGACAGCAGCTCAATGCTCTGAATGTCTCCCGAAATACTGCTGCCAGACTTCCAATGCATAGCACAGCACAGCACCTAATATGTGCCATAAGAATACTGTTTATAGGGGGTCATTCCGAGTTGTTCGCTCGCTAGCAGTTTTTTGCAGCCATGCAAACGCTATGCTGCCTCCCACTGGGAGTGTATTTTAGCTTAGCAGAAGTGCGAACGAAAGGATTGCAGAGCGCCGGCAAACTTTTTTTGTGCAGTTTTAGATTAGCTCAATACCTACTCAGCGCTTGCGATCACTTCAAACTGTTCAGTTCCTGTTTTGACATCACGAACACGCCCTGCGTTCGACCAGCCACACCTGCGTTTTTCTGAACACTCCCTGAAAACGGTCAGTTGACACCCAGAAACGCCCTCTTCCTGTCAATCACTCTGCGGCCAGCAGTGCGACTGAAAAGCTTCGCTAGACCTTGTGTGAAACTACATCGTTCATTGCAATAGTACGATGCTCGTGTGCATTGCGCCGCATACGCATAAACAGAAGTGCCTTTTTTTGCATCATCGCTGCAGAGCGAACGAATGCAGCTAGCGATCAACTCGGAATGACCCCCATAGTTCTGTGTTAGTGCTTTCTGTGCTTGACCACCTGTATGTGCATGAACTAAATGTGCTTTGAAATGAGCATCAGCTTCTGCCTCTTGTGTGAGCCACTATGGTGAAACTAATGAGAGTAGCGCACATGGAGATTAAAAAATCCTTGTCTTCTCACCAGGAATCAAGCCAAGCTAAGAAAAAAACAAAATGTCATAAAATGTCATTATGTAGCCTACTGTTTCAAGTTAGAAGAAAAAGCAACTGCAAAGCTCATATTGGATAAGAAACTTCAGTTTACATATGTATTTTCTGTTCCTAGGCCAGAGGTGTCAGTTTCTATCAAGTCTTAAGGGAGGTATACACGGAGCAATGTTTAGGTCATTTCTAAGCAATCTGACTATATTGCTTAGAACATCGCTCTGTGTGTAAGGGTGCCGGTGACAGCGATGCGCGGCCCGCGCGTTGCTATCGCCGGTGCTAGGTTGGCCTGCATGCAGGCACAGTCTAGCAGGTCGCTCATTTCACCGCTGGGTGAAATGAGCGACCCCCTGTGTCCATCCCCCCCTCGCTCAGCACATTGCGCTGTGCTGAGCTGGGGGAAAGATGTGTGCTGAGCGGTCTGTGCTAGACCGCTCAGCACACATCTCTTGGGAAATCTCCCCATCAGTATGGCCCTTTAGAATAAGAAAGTCATGCTTGCTCCTTGGGAGGGGGGAAGGGGGGGGGGGGGTTATCATACTTTGGGTGAGATTCAAATGACATATCATGCCCAATTTCCTTTCTAAAATGATCTCTGTTATCGCGCATATTGTGTCCATAGTAATCAGGTTTACTATGTAAAGGGTTGGGTGCCTCGCTACTCTGGGGGTAGCGAGCTGAAATAATGATACAACGTCCCTGAAGGCAGAAACAGAACGAGTGTGGAAACGGGTGAAACGAAGTGAATCCCGCCCTTGGAGAGAGATAACATGGAGAAATACAGTACTAATCAATCAGATACTAACTGTCCTTTTACAGATTGTCAGGCCTATGTACTAAGTCTTGGAGAGAAATAAAGTACCAGCCAATCAGCTCCTAACTGCCATGCTATAGGCTGTGCTTGGAAATTGTTACTTTATCACTGTCCAAGCTTTGATAAGTCTCTCCTTCAGTCTATTATTCACTAGTCAGATAACTATGTTCATAGTGAATAAGAACTTTGGATAAGCACCAACACCCACTGTTGTTTTATATTAGACAGGTTTCTTCGATGTCCAGAACATGTGAGTCAATTGTATCTACTCTTATCTCCACTGTTTAAAACTGGGGGAAACAAATTTGTAGAACATTCGCTATGGAGACATTTACATTTACTCCTTTGTCCTCAGTTTCAAGTCTGAGGAAAAAGTTTATGCAAAAGTGGACAAGATACTGGGGACAGATTACTTGTCCATTATAGTAAAAAGGAAAGACACTTACACAGATGAAAGTACACAGTGGACAAGAGTAGTAGCTGATCTCGCCACGGGCAAGCAGGACTTTTGCCCGGGGCGCCGCCTTCCGGAGCTAACCGCTGCCCCCCCGCTGCCGCTGTGAAGGGAAACTAGACGCGTACGCGTCTAGTTTCCCTTCGTGGAGAGGTCCTTTACTGTGCGGTGCGCGATGATGTCATCGCGCACCGCACAGCAAAGGTCCTCTCCACAAAGGGAACTAGACGCTACGCGTCTAGTTCCTTTCATGGAGAGGACCTTTACTGTGCGGTGCGCGATGACGTCATCGCGCACCGCACATCATTTCAGTCTGTACAGGGGGCGTAAATGACCACGCTACCTGTACGAAGCCACACCCCCTATTGCCGCCCGGGGCGCACAGAGCGCCAGAACCGGCCCTGGACAAGAGGTTTGACTCCACTCCTATATAAACTGTCGAAAGACAAGGGGAACCTGCCAAATTGAGTAACAGACCTGAGAAAATCATTCCTGTTCATCAGATGAGGTTCTTTGATATCTATTCTAAGCTGCCTCTCTAGGGCAAGCATTTTAATAATTATTATTATCTTTTATAAAGCGCCACAAAGGTCCCACAGCACCATGCATAGAATGGAACATACAATAAATGACATACAGTAATAGTGGTCATAAAGGATAGTAATAGACAAGTACACAGATTTACAGATACATATTATTCATAATTATAACCGGATACATAATTATGTAGAGAGCAGAAAAAGACAAGAGAATTTGGCACGGGACATGTAAGATAGACAGGACAGACATGGACGTTACAGTTAAGCAGAATAAAATCAGCGGATGCAATTTCAACCAAATCGCATTAAGAAACAATTTAGCATAGAACAAGACAAGGAAAAGGGAGAGAGATGATCAGTGGCCAGACATGACATACAGGATAGACACAGGGTAGAGAAACATGCCCACAGGGTAGATAAACCTAACAGTGATAGCTTACATGCCCAGGGAGGGAGTAATGAAAGACAACAGGAGAAAATTGGGCAATTGGCAGAATTATTGGGGAGATTTATGGAGCAGAGATCAGCAAGATGCTGAGGACAGGTTGGTTGTGCAGATACCTAAATGGAGATTATTCTGTGATGGAACATGCAGGTGCAAGATGGAGCTGAGTCCTGGGAGGGTCAAGATGTAGTAGACTGTTGTAGGTTTTCAGCGAAGGTAGGGAAGAAGATTGTATAGTAATGGGGCCAGAGGTTAGAAGTAGAGTTGCTGTATCCCCTTGGTGCATGACAGGAGGCTGTCCAAAAATAGGAAGCAGTTGGAAACAGGGAGGTGATGGCTGCCAAATGGATCATAGCCTGAAGCTACGGCCAGCTAACTTGCAGCAGGACCAACAAGTAGATCCCACAAAGAAATAGACCCACACCAGCCTAGAGTAGATTACCAGCAATGGAGAGAACCAGTGTTTAGAGCAATGGAGGAGAGGTAGGTATCTGGAGAGTCTGGAGCTGCAGCCTGGAGAAGAGTAGATGTGGGTTAGTGGACAGGGAGCACTGTAGGTTCTGGGACACTTCACATGGTTTTAGGAGCCCAGAGAATGGTAGATGCTGGACCCTAGTGAAAAGCTCTGATGGGAAATCGCAACATTTTGACACTAACTGACACAGTGAAGGATGTTAAGCTATCTCTGTCTCAAATAAAAGTATTTAGTCTGTCAGGATAGGTTTCCGGGTGCTCAGACCCCCCTACCCCCACCCCGCTTGCACGCCCGCATGTATCGCTGCATGACTAACGCTATACTAAATTATATTCCTTCTCACTAAATTGCTTAGCAGTGCTCCTCACAATGACTATAGAGGGACAATACAGGGAATCATGTCTGTGTGTAATACTTGAATGCGGCGATTATTTATTCTTTCCAAATTCCCTTTTTTTGGGGGGGCGGTGGGCGAGGGGGGTAATATTCTGGTTAATGGTTCTCCCCATAATACATTTTATACCTTTACAATTATAATTAGTGTCTTGCCAATTCATACTGTATGTTACAAACAACTTTTTATATTCATCTAAAATAAGTCCTGCTGAATGTACACTTTTAATTAACGTTTCATGCACTGGTGGATCTCCATTAACTGCATTCATTACTGTATTGCAAATTATGCCTCCACCTATCTATACTCTACGTACAAGCCCCATTGCTTATAGAGGCGCACATTTCTAATAAACCCCTGTACAAAATTATTTCTCAAAGTTCTAACTTTTTATTTACAGCTCCTAGTAAGCACAGTGCTGTTGTTTACAGCAAAGTGATTCATTAAAATATGGCTTTCGTGCATCATGATAAATACACAGATGACAGGAGTCATAATAAGATACTATGTCACAAGTCACACTTTGATTTATAGTTCCATCATTGTGATAACTATGCTGTGGTTAGAGCTGAAGCCTATATCAGCGAGAGAATTAAGGAGATATCTTTTGGTTACGCCAGGACACAGAGAGCTATGTGAGACATTTTAAATCTATTTTTTTATTTTCTCTGCCAGGTGTTACGGAATTTTTCTGATAAATATGAAGACTTTGACTGGTTTAGGTATCTGTGAGTTTTTCATTGAGATTTGCAGATTACTTTTTCCTTCCAATCTGAAACCTATTAATCCAGTTTTATCTAATTTAGCTGATACTACATTCACAGTGTTTGTGATCTTCTTGCGGCATCGATTTTCTAGCAAAAAGCACAGTGAGGCTAGAGAGTACTATTCCAGAATATACGGGGCCTAATCATGTGTGAGAACAGCCATCTCAGCAGTAGTACTCAATTAACCATTTATTTATTTTGCCTCTGTACAAAAAACAATACAAAACCCACCCAAAAAACTACAAACATATATTTATTTTAAATGACCACCACATTGATCGATTTTTTCTTTCTTTCAAACCCTATGCAACAATAGGAGGAACTTCTACTGTAGTATTGCGGGAGCTGTTAAGGGTACAAGGCCTAAAGGTGAAATGAAAATAGAACGTGGCATGCACTGAGCAATTGTACTATTATGGACAGTGCACTACTGGATTGGGGATGATAGGATTATAGGTTGTAACTTTCTCTCAAATCCTCACCGTGGGAGAGAGAATAATGGCAAATGCTACATACAGATGTTCTGTTTCCTAGGGTAGAGTTATTTTCATGGACTTCAAGCCAGTTTCATCCTGTTATATTGTTTCTTTGTTCTGGGAGTGTAACACTAGCAATTAATATTTTTACAAATATCATATTTAACAACACTTACCAAACGATCTGGCTGAACTGGTAAGCAGTAATAAAATAGGCCTTAATCTTCTGCAAGACCAACATCTATTCCACTTATATCTTTCATAATCGGGAAGAATGTTTAATCTACTTCATGGTTTAACTCAGTGGTGCACAGCATGTTATATCTCATTGACAGCATTTCCTTGCCTACAACCAGGTTTGCTGAGAGAGGCACGGTGGTGGTGGTGATGGTGGTTGTGTGTGTGTGTGGGGAGGGGTTGTAGAGGTAATGGCTTACTAATAACCCCCTTTGCAGGACACAACCATCTTGTCTTCACTTTTCTATGGGGAAGGAGCATGGGGTTTTGGCCACACTTCCTGTATATGGCCAAACAACCCAGTACCCAGGCCCCATTCAGCTCTCGTGGCCCTACCCACAACTGTATTCATGGCCACCCACAGGGGAGATATTTCAGGGGGAAAGGATGTTCTACATGTCTAGGGGCCCATGACAGAACCCTCCAGCTATTACTGAAACTGTTAGGGCCCGGAAGCATTCATACACATTGCCAGGGGTCAATCATGCTACTTCCAATGGCCCAACACCACAACTTAAGTTGTCATCTGAAAGTGTTTTGTTTCATTTGTTGTCTTTATGCACCGCAAAACATTCTGTAATATAATTATTGCTGTATACTTCATTTTATTAATTAAAGGTTGAGATATTACATTTTTCAAGCTCATCTCTCAAAGAGATAAACTCAGTATCAAAATGTGTCAGTACCTACCATAACTCTAATTGGCAGCCCTGACTATATTAACATCAGTTTAGCACAAATTTATGTATATTGTACGTAAATCAAACATTTGTGTATGAAATTATGAAACTAATGTCATTGCTTCTATTAACATGTGTGACTCAGTCCTTGTTGCCTGTGTAACCTTCAGTAGACATGAATCTTACAAACCAAATTTGTTCCCAGCACAGGATCAATGATTGTTAATAATTACATCAATAACAAAGGGAAATGTACATTATTGTTACAGGTTGAGTATCCCATATCCAAATATTCCGAAATACGGACTTTTTTGCGTGAGAGTGAGATTGTGAAACCTTTGTTTTTTGATGGCTCAATGTACACAAACTTTGTTTAATACACACAGTTATTAAAAATATTGTATTAAATGATCTTCAGGCTGTGTGTATAAGGAGTATATGAAACATAAATGAATTGTGTGACTATAGATACACTTTGTTCAATGCACAAAGTTACAAAAATTATTGGCTAAAATTACCTTTCAGCTGTGTGTATAAGGTGTATATGTAACATAAATGCATTCTGTGCTTGGACTTAGGTCCCATCACCATGATATCTCATTATGGTATGCAATTATTCCAAAATACGGAAAAATCCGATATCCAAAATACCTCTGGTCCCAAGCATTTTGGATAAGGGATACTCAACCTGTATTACACTGCAATGCTTTATAGTACACTTCGTCATAATGTACTGCAGAAGCTGTATTCAGAAGCAGGTTGTTGTTACTATCAAATTCACAGAAATAAAATAAAATTTGTTATAAAATAAAGTCATTTCGAGGTTCCAGGAAGCAGATTGATAGATAACAAGACAAGATATGCAAATTGTCATTCAAAAGCAATTGGTCAAATTTGCTCAGAAATTTTGTTATTCTCCATTTAAATTTGGCACTTTGATCATAAAAAAAACCCTGTTCTCAAATAATCCTTCCATGCAGCGATTTTATTAGGTCTTGTGGTTACAAATTTAAATGGAAACTAAGGATGTGGTTATCTAGTTACTTGTTAGTGTGATAGTTAGCCTATATATTATTGTGTTTATTATTACAGTATGTTACAAAATGTAGAATCACAAAGGGGTCCATTTATTAATTATCGTTTTTTTGACCAAATTATTATAATCTCTTATAGCCGCTATTCGCATCAATAAGAAATGATCTACTGCTGACATGTATTAAAGACCATATGCAGAGACGGGGGCTCCAATACACATTAGTAATCACTTTACTTTCACTTTCTGGGTGCCTCTGCGCAATTCCTTACAGCATGTGTGGACAGCTGACTGTGCTTGCATGAGTGGTGATTCCTGGTGAAGGATTCTACAGTTCCCTCTCTGGCTGTTTTTTTTGTTGTGTGGAAAGTAGCCTATAGGCTCAGGACTTCCTCAGCAGTGCTGTATTGCAACTTACCTGAGCCCCCAGCGGTGTTCCTGTGTGTATAATACAGCTGCTTCCTGTAGCTCTATAATGTCCAAAATGTCTTGACTATTACATGAGGGGATGCATTTAGCATATGACCGATAGTGGAATCCTGACACCGCACCACTCGGGAGGCCGGTGCCAGAACACTGACAACCGTCATCCCGAGGGAAGTACCGAGGTAGCTGTTAGGGTTAGGGCCCGGGGGAAGGGGGGTTTATGGTTAGGCACTAGGGTTAGGCACTGGGGGTTAGCCCTTGCTGCCACTCCCAAAGGGTTAGCCCTACCCACCACCCTCAGAGGGTTTCGCCCTATCCACCTCCCCCGGAGGGTAAGAGGGTAGGGGAGGAGGGGGACGGGAATACTTACTCCTTACGACATCAGGTTCTTCAATGTCAGACATCCCGACAAGTGGTATTTCATACTGAACCCTACATGTATACATTGTGGAGTGAATAGCAGAGACACAGACACTGTCAGTGCAGGCTCAGCTGTAAGGTATTGCTGAACAATGGCAGCAGAAGCACTTGATGCATATAAAAACTTCCTGTATAACAAACACTTACCCAAGGGCGGATTTAGGAGTAATTGCACTCCTAGGCACAACAGTAAGGGCCACCCCCCTTTGCCAATTTTCATTGTTTGGTTACAAGACCTCGTTTGTTAATTATCGATTTATTATTATTTATTATTATTATTATTATTATTATTATTAATAATAATAATAATAATAATAATAAGACATGAACTATGATACTTTTATTTTTAATTATGTATTCACATTTGCCAAGTAGGACAGCTTACAGTGGCAGACTACTCATGTCCTACCAGCTTATACTCCACTCAAGATAGCATACATAAAGGTACAGTGGAAATATTTTGTAGTTACTGGTAATTTTTTGGACTGACATCACTGAAACAAGAATCCAGGTGCCCTCCCCCCCAACAAGTGCCACCCTTAGGCACGTCCTCTTCTCACAAAGACTTTAGGTTACCTCCCAGTCTCCACCTTGAACTGTCCATGAATCTCAGAAGCCATCACAAGTAATAGCGATGTCATATACAAATGTGTATGCCATTGCACACCTTGGTTTGCGTGTGCACAGTAAGGGATTTCTAGACTTTTTGCAGTAGCAAATAATCACTCACCTGTGCAAACATCAATACTGAGTCCACCCTTTGAATCAGAAACTGCGTGAGATGTTGATCAATTACTGTTTAATTTTAAATGGGGAAGGGGGGGCTCTGATCAGGGGATTTGTTTTAAATGGGTATTAGAATTCAATTTTAAATCAAATCAATCAATTGGCCCATCATGGGTGCATGTAAAGGAGGGGTAATATACAGGCAAGAGAAAAAGAAATCACCCAGCACTCTGCAATAAGCCAGCAAAGGAAATGTGCATCCTACATAATAATAATAATAATATTAATAATAATAGTAATGCAAAGATCTCAGTCACATATATTTGCAAAAATATGGTAAGCCACCAGCCACGCCAAGATGTTTCTGCTCTGGTGGTTCTACACTACATGATACTGGCATAATACTGGCATATCTATAATGGATGCCCACACCATACAACCTGCACCCATTTTTCAGTATTTACCAGTGGCGTAACTACTGCCCCCGCAGCCCTCGCGGTGGCTTGGGGGCGAGGGGCTGCGGGGGCGCCACTGACTTAGAACAGATTGACATGCGGACGAGCGTCCGCATGTCAATCTGCAGGTCTCCTTCCCTCCGCCGCTGTAAGGAGGGACACGGAGCGCACATCGCGCGCCCCCCTGTGTCCCTCCCTGGCTCTCCGGCTGTCTAATACAGGAAGTGCCGTTCGTGAGCTCTGATTGGCTCACGAACCGGCACTTCCTTTTTAGACAGCCGGAAAGCCAGGAGGGACACAGGGGGGCGCGCGCTGTGCGCTCCGTGTCCCTCCAACACAAAGGGGGGAGGGGAGCAGGCACTGTGGGGGACTATCTGGCACAGGGGGCATATACCTGGCACTGTGGGGGACTATCTGGCACTGGGGGCATATACCTGGCACTGTGGGGGAATATCTGGCACTGGGGGGGCATATACCTGGCACTGTGGGGGACTATCTGGCACTAGGGGCATATACCTGGCACTGTGGGGGACTATCTGGCACTGGGGGCATATACCTGGCACTGTGGGGGACTATCTGGCACTGGGGGCATATACCTGGCACTGTGGGGGACTATCTGGCACTGGGGGCATATACCTGGCACTGTGGGGGAATATCTGGCACTGGGGGCATATACCTGGCACTGTGGGGGACTATCTGGCACTGGGGGCATATACCTGGCACTGTGGGGGACTATCTGGCACTGGGGGGAGCAGGCACTGAGGGGGCATATGTGGCACTGTGGGGGAATATCTGGCACTGGGGGCATATAGCTGGCACTGTGGGGGAATATCCGGCACTGGGAGCACAGCCCTAGCAACAAGCACTACCCCCTAGCAACGAGCATGACACCCAGTGCATGAAACCCCTGGCAACGAGCATGACACCCAGTGCATGAAACCCCTGGCAACGAGCATGACACCCAGTGCATGAAACCCCTGGCAACGAGCATGACACCCTGAGCATGAAAACCCCTGGCACCGTGCATGGAACAAAGAGCATGAAACCCCTGGCAACGAGCAGGTAATTTAAAAGTAATTAGAAGCCTTACTGTAGAACTTAATGTGTAATGGGCATTACGGTGTGTGGCATAATATATCACGGACATTGCGGTGTGTGTCATAATGTGTCAGGCATTACGGTGTGTTGTATACTATATCACGGGCATTGTGGTATGTGGTATAATGTCTCGGGGTCATTGCGGTGTGGCATAATGTATAACGGGCATTGCGGTATGTGTCATACTGTGTCACAGATACGGTGTGTAGCATAATGTATAACGGGCATTGCGATTCCTGTCATAATGTGTCGGGGGCATTACGGTGTGGGGCATAATGTGTCGGGGGCATTACAGTGTGTGCATATTGTGTCATGTGCATTATTGTGTGTGGCATAATGGCTAAGGCCATTGCAGTATGTGGAATAATGTATACTGCACATTACTATAAGGAGGAAAAATGACAAATAATGTAAGGGGCATGAATCAGGATTATTTTTCTTTCCTGTGGTGGCTAACGTCTGGGCATGCAGGTTGCAAAACTGGGGTATAAGGTAGTCTTTTCCTGCAATACCACGCCCCTTTACGCGAAGTCACACCCATCCCAACGAAGCCACACCCCTCGCGCGCATATTTCTCCCTTTACTAGTGCCAATTATGGGGGGTATGGCGGGGGGGGGGTCGCCGAAGAATTTTTTGGCTTGGGGGAGAAAAATTTCTAGTTACGCCACTGGTATTTACCCTCCAGAGTCCAGTGTCGTCATGCAGAAACCACCAGGGAAATGGCGCAGTGGCCTTTTATTTTGCCATTTCGCACATGCGCAGTTGGAAAATCACTGGGAAAATGTCCACCACGCCGTTTTCCCGGAGACCTGCACATGCACGCTTGAATCTGGGACAGCACTAGGTTCTCATAGTGGACTTAGAGCCCAGAATCTATTGATCTGCCGACTACAGAGGAGAGGGCCAAATGGAGATTGCACACAGGCCTCTTCCTCTCTTGATGCACCCTTGGACATACAGTATACTTATGTATTTCTAAATTGAGAGCTAACTTACAAGGAGGCACCAGAAGCTCCTCTAATATGGCACTACAAGGATCAGCATATCCTCCAGCTACTGATCCCATACATGACTCTCAAACAGTGATAAAAAGAATGGAAGCTTCTCAAACCAATTTATTGGCCCATCAAAGCTGTATGTAAGGGAAATACACAAATACTGACCCAAGTGGTGCTATTATCATGCAGTGTTAGATCAGCAGAGGAGAGATGCTAGTAATTCTGAATCACAGCTACAGAAACCAAGTGTACTACAGTACCTTATGCTTATGTGTCTAATACAGGGGTTTGCGCATCTGCTAGTGAAAACCCATGCCTTACCATGTCACCCATTCATTTTACGCCAGACAACACAATCATCAACATTGGTATTGACGCTTGTACCAGTTACATGCTAGGTGCAAAAGATCCATTAAAGACTCAGAATCACAGGGCCCTTTGGATACTTCTTTTTTTTTAAACTTACAGTAATTGGTGCAAAATTTCACAATAACTTTGCTCATCACTAGGCATATGATAACGGCTGATTTGTGATTATCTTTCTTTTCTGATTGACCAGCAGTGACCTAATTCTGATGCAAAATGTTATTGTCGACAAATTTTGTGCAACTAATTTGCAAATGAATTGTTTTGTATTTATTAACATTTTAGAATTTCGGTAATGAAGGCTGTATGATGCTCTAGGCATGTTAACTTCTCCAGGCAACCAATATCTTATTTTCTATCAGTTTCAAATACTCTTACATCCTTATCAACTCCATGCTGCTGAACTGCATAAATGGAGTGATATTGTGATCACTTTAACCTTTATTGGCTGGAGAACTGACTCTGCAATGCATCCTGGGGTTTACAAATCACACAATTTACACAGACTACCAGCAGGGGACATATATAAATTACACAGATTTGGAACCTTCATCAGTCGGTTTATGGAGCTCTAATTAGAAGGAATACTTCTCTTTTTACTAGTCCTGTGTGAATTTCTTCAGGCCTGGTGTCAACATTAACTGCAAATTATCTTCGAATCAGAGATAAAAAAAAAACAGTACAGCAATCATTTTGAATACACATTGTAAGGTTCCAACTCAATCATTGCTTCCCAAATTAACCACCTCAACAATTTCCACTCCTCCAGAAAAACCTGGTCTTTTTTCAAATAACCTTTCTTACCAGCAGTACTGTTGGAAAAAGAGATCTACAGTATATGAAACTTTCGTCCTGTCTATGACCCAATGTCAGGGGTGGGCAACATGCGGCCACTGCGCTACACTGCTGCCAGACACGGCGCCGCTGAGGAAATCCCAGTCACGTCACAGGGTCTGCTGACCGGGATTTCCTCTGTTATGTCATGCGCTTGGTGGCACGGGTGGCGGGGCCACAGCAGGAGCGGCGAGTGGCGGGCAGCAGCAATGACTCCGGGGAGCAGACAGCAGCAGTGACTCCGAGCTGCGGGCAGCAGCAGCGACTCCGTGAAGCACGGGCAGCGGGGATCAGGCAGCGGATCATCTTCCACTGTGAAAAATAGGTAAACTCCCTGCCCAGCCAGTACCTGAAATGGATCTGTACTTAAGCTGCAATATGGGTTCTGGGGAGGGGGGGAGGGGAGATAAAAACTGCTATATAGGTGGGGGGAAAGGAGGGTAGGGACTGCTATATAGATTCAGGGGAGGGCGGTGGAAGGGGGGATAGGGACTGCTATGTAGATTCAGGGGAGGGCGGTGGAAGGGGGGTAGGGACTGCTATATAGATTCAGGGGAGGGCGGTGGAAGGGGGTAGGGACTGCTATGTAGATTCAGGGGAGGGCGGTGGAAGGGGGTTAGGGACTGCTATATAGATTCAGGGGAGGGCGGTGGAAGGGGGGTAGGGACTGCTATATAGGTTCAGGGAAGGGGGGTAGGGACTGCTATATAGATTCAGGGGAGGGCGGTGGAAGGGGGGTAGGGACTGCTATATAGGTTCAGGGAAGGGGGGTAGGGACTGCTATACAGATTCAGGGGAGGGCGATGGAAGGGGGGTAGGGACTGCTATATAGATTCAGGGAAGGGAGGTAGAGACTGCTATATAGATTCAGGGGAGGGCAGTGGAAGGGGGGTAGGGACTGCTATATAGGTTCAGGGAAGGGGGGTAGGGACTGCTATATAGATTCAGGGGAGGGCGGTGGAAGGGGGGTAGGGACTGCTATATAGGTTCAGGGAAGGGAGGTAGGGACTGCTATATAGATTCAGGGGAGGGCGGTGGAAGGGGGGTAGGGACTGCTATATAGGTTCAGGGAAGAGGGGTAGGGACTGCTATATAGATTCAGGGGAGGGCGGTGGAAGGGGGGTAGGGACTGCTATATAGGTTCAGGGAAGGGGGGTAGGGACTGCTATATAGGTTTAGGGGAGGGGGGTGGGGGGTAGGGACTGCTATATAGATTCAGGGAAGGGAGGTAGAGACTGCTATATAGATTCAGGGGAGGGCAGTGGAAGGGGGGTAGGGACTGCTATATAGGTTCAGGGAAGGGGGTAGGGACTGCTATATAGATTCAGGGGAGGGCGGTGGAAGGGGGGTAGGGACTGCTATATAGGTTCAGGGAAGGGAGGTAGGGACTGCTATATAGATTCAGAGGAGGGCGGTGGAAGGGGGGTAGGGACTGCTATATAGGTTCAGGGAAGGGGGGTAGGGACTGCTATATAGATTCAGGGGAGGGCGGTGGAAGGGGGGTAGGGACTGCTATATAGGTTCAGGGAAGGGGGGTAGGGACTGCTATAAAGGTTTAGAGGAGGGGGGTGGGGGGGGGGTAGGGACTGCTATATAGGTTTAGGGGAGGGGGTAGGGGGGTAGGGACTGCTATATAGGTTCAGGGGAAGGGGGGTAGGGACTGCGGTGCATGCGTAGTTCAGACCCGATTTACAAGATAATTTGTGTGTGGCCCTCGGCTATTTACTGGAAGTGTTAAGCAGCCCCCCAGCTGAAATAATTGCCCACCCCTGCCCATTGTCAACCATTGCGGTGGTGGTGGTGGTGATAGATATGCCCAGTGTTGGAATTGGGGCATGAAGGGCCCACCAGGAGAATGAGGTGGTAGGAAAACATGTTTAGGAGTGTGGCCAAAGAGCTAACCATTAGAGAGTGCATGGTCTGGGCCCCTTGATAAAAATGTTATATATATATATATATATATATATATATATTTATATATATATATTTATATATACATATATAAAATGTATAATTAAAATGCACTGTCTGGAACCTGACCCCAGAGGAGATGGTGGGGCCCACAGGCATGGGGCCCACTGGGGGATTCCCCCTGTACCCCTGTGGGCCAATACAGCCCTGGCTATGCCCGTGACCCACAACACCAGGGCCCGCCGGAAAAGTAGGTGGTCCTGACTGTATGCATGAAAGGAGTTATAAAACACAATAGATAATGAACAGTAGATAAATGCAACATATATGTTAGATTGAGCAGGCTACATAGACTGTTGGTCTAGGTCTGCTTTGAAAGTTGTATTATTATTAAATGTCCAGATCTTTGGAGAACTGGCCTTTAAATTAACTCACTTCTCTCTGACAAGGATCTTCTTGGGACATTATATAGACTCTTGTGTCTACCATCATCAGTTAGATGGATTGCGTGAGATAAGATAAAAGTCCAAATAATGGAGTTGCTTGCTCTATGGCTTTTTAAATATTAAACAGACAATTACTGAGACATTATTACCTAGGTCTTTTAAGTATATAACCTCACACCTCATGCCTCTGCCGCACTGCTGTGCATTTCCCCTCTAGAATACACAAACACATGGAAAATAGCATAGCATAAAGAAAAGTAAAAGTGATGGGCACTCAATTATGTATGTGTAGAGATAGCAAATACAGTAGAAAGACAAAGAGATTTGTTTCATCTGCAAAACAGTACAAGTGATTATTTTTCATTGAGCAATTAAAAATGACTGCACCTTATATAGTACAACACAATTCACACTGTTTTGTTTCTAGAGGAACCAGAATGAAATAATATCTGCCCATGGAACATGACATGACTCATCGGTGCCGATATACGCAAACAATTATCTTTTGTATTTCCAGTAGTATTGTTTTTAGATTATTTTTTTTTATAATGCGCAACTTTCTTACAAATTAACAGCTTACTGAAAAAGAAAAATTGCTAAGAATTGCATCCAAATTGCAGAACAAGAGACGTGATACTGAGCAGTTCCAAGTGGATAGAAACAGAAACAGGTACTGGGAATCACAATTAACTTTTTTTTATTATTATTATGCAGATGCTGACACCAGTAAACTAAGAACAAACACTGAGAATTAAGGCCCTCATTCCGAGTTGTTTGCTCGCAAGGCGATTTTAGCAGTATTGCACACGCTAAGCCGCCGCCTACTGGGAGTGAATCTTAGCTTCTTAAAATTGCGAACGAAAGATTCGCAATATTGCGATTACACATCTCGTAGCAGTTTCAGAGTAGCTTCAGACTTACTCGGCATCTGCGATCAGTTCAGTGCTTATCGTTCCTGGTTTGACGTCACAAACACACCCAGCGTTCGCCCAGACACTCCTCCGTTTCTCCAGCCACTCCCGCGTTTTTTCCGGAAACGGTAGCGTTTTTTCCCACACGCCCATAAAACGGCCTGTTTCCGCCCAGTAACACCCATTTCCTGTCAATCACACTACGATCGCCTGAGCGAAGAAAAAGCCGTGAGTAAAAATCCAAACTTCATAGCAAATTTACTTGGCGCAGTCGCAGTGCGGACATTGCGCATGCGCACTAAGCGGAAAAACGCTGCGATGCGAAGAAATTTTCAGAGCGAACGACTCGGAATGACCTCCTAAATACAGATAAGGGGCCTAATTCAGACCTAATCGCAGCAGCAAAATGTTTCTCTAATGAGCAAAACCATGGGGGTAATTCTAAGTTGATCGCAGCAGGAAATTTTTTAGCAGTTGGGCAAAACCATGTGCACTGCAGGGGGGGGGGGGGGCAGATATAACATTTGCAGAGAGAGTTAGATTTGGGTGGGTTAATTTATTTCTGTGCAGGGTAAATACTGGCTGCTTTATTTTTACACTGCAAATAAGATTGCAGATTGAACACACCCCACCCAAATCTAACTCTCTCTGCACATGTTATATCTGCCTCCCCTGCAGTGCACATGGTTTTGCCCAATTGCTAACAGAATTCCTGCTGCGATCAACTTGGAATTACCCCCCATGTGCAGTACAGGTGGGGAAGATGTAACACGTGCTGTGAGAATTAGATTTGGGTGGGGTTTGTTCAAACTAAAATCTAAATTGCAGTGTAAAAATAAAGCAGCCAATATTTACCCTGCACAGAAACAAAATAGCCCACCCAAATCTAACTCTCTCTGCACATGTTATATCTGCCCCACCTGCAGTGTACATGGTTTTGCCCATTAGAGAAACATTTTGCTGCTGCGATCAGGTCTGAAATAGGCCCTGGCCTAGACCATTAGTAGTTGTTTGGTACAAAGGCCCTCATTCCGAGTTGTTCGCTCGGTATTTTTCATCGCATCGCAGTGAGAATTCTCTTAGTGCGCATGCGTAATGTTCGCACTGCGCATGCGTCAAGTAACTTTACTAAGAAGAAAGTAATTTTACTCACGGCTTTTTCGTCGCTCCGGAGAACGCATTGTGATTGACAGGAAATGGGTGTTACTGGGCGGATGTACGGCGTTTTAGGGGCGTGTGGCAGGAAACGCTACCGTTTCCGGAAAAAACGCAGGCGTGTCTGGAGAAACGGTGGGAGTGCTTGGGCGAACGCTGGGTGTGTTTATGACGTCAGCCGGGACCGAAAAGCACTGAATTGATCGCACAGGCAGAGTAAGTCTGGAGTTACTCAGAAACTGCTAACTCGGTTTTGATCGCAATATTGCGAATACATCGGTCGCACATTTAAGATGTTTAGATTCACTCCCAGTAGGCGGCGGCTTAGCGTGTGTAACTCTGCTATAATCGCCTTGCGAGCGAACAACTCGGAATGAGGGCCAAAATTAGATGTTGTCCCGCCATGCTCTTTGATTTGCACAAATACGCCTAAAATTCCACCAAAGGAGATGATGGGCTTGTGAAGCAAGATGACGGCACGCCAACTTCCAAGTAGTAGAAATTTGCAAAGGCCTATGAGAGAAAATGTGAGGAAAGTAAAGGGAATCTTTTAGGGTACAGAGAATCCAGTTTTATGGAATAGTACAAAAACTGTATTTCACTTTGAAGAGAGTAGTAATGGGTCCATTTACATTTCCAAGTAGAACTTCTGCAGAGAAACCTGTTTCTAGGTGAACTCCAAGCAGTGCAATACAAAGTGTCACACACTGGAATGTGACATGTTATACTAACACAGGGGGTGGCAAAAAAGAAACCATTGTTGAAAACAAGTCGCATTAAGATTATGGAAAACCCAAATCTTTACAATTAGAATATTCTTTTGTCTGATCAGATGAAGATGTTGTCATATACTTAATATACTACATATTGAGCCTAATTCAGAGATGTCCATAAACCTGATGTTTACGCACATGCTGCTGGAGTTTGGACGCTGGCATCAGGTAGCGTTCCAGAAAACGTTCTGAAGCCAGTGGGGTGCTGAAGCCAGTGGGGTGCTGAAGCCAGTGGGGTGCTGAAGTCAGTAGGGTGCTGAGTCCTCGAATGCAGCTTCACTGGCTTCCATAGGATGATGTCACCAGACACCATGAGTAACCTGAATGTTTCTGAGATGTACAAAGGTCATGTAGTTGATCAGCTGCTGCGTATTTGGACACAGCAGCAGAGCACAGGTGCCTCTTGTGGTATATTTTCGCCTCATTATCCCAAGAACATATTTTCTAATGTAAAACATTGCAGGTGCATAATTACACAGAGATGTTTATTTGCTTCAATAACTGGTTAACATGACAAAATAGGCAAAATTCATGGAACAAAATTATAGACACATCTTGGAGATAAATCTGCAGATGTCTGCAACAGGGCCGTAACTACGTGTGTGCCAGGTGGGCCTGGCACACAGCGCAGTTGCCCTGAGGGCGCACGGCCAGCGGCATGTAATGAGTCAAATTGACTCATTACATGCCACCTCTGCTGTGTGCGCCGTCGCGCTGTGGAGGAGAGAGCATCGCCGGGCAGCGGAGAAGGAGGAGGAGGGAGGGGGACTGGAGCCGCAGCAGCGCTATTTCATTGGTAGTAAGCGCCGCTGCAGCTGTCCCCTCTTCTTCCGTATTGGCTGCCTGGCGCTGCTGTGGATGCTGGGATGCGATTCCTTCATCCCAGCATCCACAGCAGCGCCGGGCAGCCAATACGGAAGGAGAGGGGACAGCTGCAGCGGCGCTTACTACCAATGAAATAGCGCTGCTGCGGCTCCATTCCCCCTCCCTCCTCCTCCTTGTCCAATGCCTGCACCAAGGGAGCTGCCAGCAAGAGGAGCCTGTCAGCGGGGAGATGGTAAGTATCTCTCTCTCTCTCAGGGGGACACCGTCTGCCATAATGTGTAAAAAGGGGGACTGGCTGCCGCAATGTGTAAAAAGGGGGACACAGTCTGCCGTAATATGTAAAAAGGGGGCCTGGCTGCCGCAATGTGTATAAAGGGGGACACAGTCTGCCGCAATATGTAAAAAGGGGGCCTGGCTGCTGCAATGTGTAAAAAGGGGGACTGGCTGCCGTAATGTGTAAAAAGGGGAACTGGCTGCCGTATTTTTCGCGCACTGGCCCTATCTTGCATGGGGGGGGGTGCGCCAATGTTGTTTCTTGCAAACAGCGCTAAAATGCCTAGTTACGGCACTGGTCTGCAAGAGACATAGGACTTGGTAGAAGATTTATTTCCCAGCAGGTCACCTGAAACACTAAGCAATAGTCATATTATAATGGCTTCTACCAGTAATGTACAGTAAAATCTGTTTATGTAGCACATGAAAGGGTTGCTTAACAAATTGAAGTAGAAATAGTATGTTGCTAGGAACAAGGCAGACAGATTGTTGGCCTTTAAACACTGTAACTACAAAGCTATGAGCAGGGTCAAACCAGGAGAAGTCACAAATGCCTTTTCAAAACTTTGCATACAGTATATACTATTTCTCAAAATAATAGAACAGAATCAGCACTCTCTCAAGGCATCTAATGATGAAATGTATCCAGTTAATCTGATGTTTCAGACTTTTTCAAGGAAGCAAAAAACAACTGCCCATTTCAGGACTAAGGGCCCAATTCAGACCTGATCACTGTTGAGCGAATTTGCAAGCTGGGTGATTATCGATCAACTGCACATGTGTACGGATTATAGTATCCATGCGCAATTTTTTTGATCGCTAGCAGTACGCAAGTTGATTGACTGGAAGCGGACGTTTGGGGGTGGTAACTGCCCGTTTTCTGGGAGTGTCAGTAAAATCGCAAGTGTGCCCAAATGTTTTCAGGGAGGGTGTGTGACGTCAGCTCCGGTACCTATTAGCTTGATTCCGTTGCACTGTAGGAGTAGGTCCTCGGCTACGCACAGACTGGAAAAATCATTCGATAGCAAGTGAGTTGCAAAAGGATTTGCAGCTGACCGGCGAACACCGAGATTATTGCAAGGCGTACGCAGACTTGCACGGGGTGGGTTTTCACTCTGTCTGGTCGGCAACTATCTGATCGCTGATCTCTGCAAATTCGCAGAGGAGCGATTAGGTCTGAATAAACCCCTAAATACCCCCACAACAGCTGCAATTAATTAACAATTAGTGGATGTAACACCCAGAGCCGGATTTAGACCTTATGGGGCCCTATGCAAGATACCGATATGGGCCCCCCTCCTTCAATCCTTAGCACTGTATTTTCATTCCTGATTGCAAAAGTACCTTGGTGCATGTGTAGTGCGATTGCAGTGCGCACACAGACTACCGATAATCGCTCAGTTGCATGAACATCTGCATTGTGTACAAATCTGAATAAGGCCCTAGGTCTTTTGGAAGTAGACTACATTTTGGAGAGGGGGCCTGGACTGCACACCTTGGCTTCTTATAATGGGATGTGCTACCTTGCTGGGACTTAGAACCAGGGCCATAACTAGGTATGTGCAGAAGGTGCATTGCCCACAGCGCATTTGCCCTGTGGGCGCATGTTCTACATACACCCCGAGTGGCAGCATATTCCCCCTGCTGACAGCTGCTCCTCCCGTTCCCGCTTCCACTCCCATGGCTATGCGCTCTAGCAGGATCTGGCGCCTGCAGCCCCAAGCTCCGACCAGCAGGAACCTCTGTCGCATACTGTCAGCACGGCAGCTCTTGCTACCAGTAAATCCCCCGTGTGCTGCATTCCCGCGGCCCCCCTCTCTTGTCCCCTGTGTACTACTCTCCCACGCCCCACCCTCTCTTGGCCCTCGTGTGCTCAGCTGTGCTCCTGCGGCTGGCCTCCTCTCTTGGCCCCCGTGTGCTAAGCTCCCGCGGCCCCCCTCTTGGCCCTGTGTGCTCAGCTGTGCTCCCACAGCCTGCCTCTTCTCTTGGCCCCCATGTGTTCAGCTGCACTCCCGCAGCCCGCCCCCTCTCTTGGTCTGCTGTGCAGTGTACAGAGGGAGCGCCGGGTCAGGAGCCGGCTGCAGTGCTGGAAGAAGGAGAAATCATGTAAGTGGCTGCCTACACACTACAGTACACTACATTACACCATACTACACTACAGTACACTACATTACACAACAGTACACTATAATACACTACAGTACACTACCTTACACTAAACTACAGTACACTACAGTACACTACATTACACCCAAAGGGTAGGGGGGATGTAAAGTTCTCTACCTGTCATAATGTGTAAAAGGGGACTCTCCCTGCCGTAATGTGTAAAATGGGACTCTGCCTGCCGTAATGTGTAAAATGGGATTCTGCCTGCTATAATGTGTAAAAGGGATCTCTGCCTGCCATAATGTGTAAAAGGGGACTCTACCTGCCGTGATTTTTAAAAGGGGCTCTACCTGGAGTAATGTGTGACAGGGGCTCTACCTTGTCTAAGGTTGAAAATGTGGGATCTACCTGGCATAATGTGTAAAATGGGGCTCTACCGGGAGTAAAGTATGACAGGGGCGTTACCTGGTGTAATGTGTGATAGGAGCTCTACCTGGCATAATGTGTGAGAGGGGCTCTATCTGTAGTAATGTGTAAAATGGTACGCTACCTGGTGTAATGTGTGACAAGAGTTCTATCTGGAGTAATGTGTAAAATGGGGCCCTACCTGGCGTAATGTGTGACAGGGACTCTACCTGGCGTAATGTGTGTAAGTGGCGCTACTGTGCAGTGTAATTTGAATAATGGAGACTACTGTGCAGCGTGATATGAATTGGTATTATTTTGTGGCTAAGCCTCTTCCCCATGAAGCCACGCTCCTACATTTTGGTCATGCGCGCTCTGGCCCTATTTTAAAATGACTAGTTACAGTACTGCTTAGTACCTGCACCATACACCATTAAAATTCTAGCAACCGTAATATTCGAGGTTCTTGGCATATATTGGCCAGTATATGAGCCTGCCCACCTTCTTCACTGTGACCTCATCGGACAGGTCCTTAACACTATAGGGGTTCGCCTCTGGGGCGCAGAGCACCCCCAAACTACCCAGCCCCTAGTCTATATTATGTGTGTATGCACACCTGAGGGCTTGGGATGCCCTCATTTCTGGATTAGCATCCCACCCACTGCCTCTCAGGCTTTTAAACAGGGAACCATCACATGCTGACTGTACAAAAGGCATAGGTAAGATCCTTTCAATTTTATACAAAGTCAGTTTGGGGGTGAACGTTTGGCTCGTGGAGCTCCATGGATTGCTCTGGCTGTACCACTTTGGGGCATCACCACCTTACATTTATTTTTAACACTTATATCACCTTGTGTTTGTTTTATATTTATGTAGCATTTTTCACATATCTTTTATACTTATTATAACACTGCTTAGCTAAACCTCACTTTCTTACACTCTGACACCTTACTGTCCTGGGGTGGTATGGCTGGGGTAGTTTAGGGGTGCTCTGTGCCCCAAAGGCGACCCCTATAGTGTTAGGGAATGGTCTGACGAGGTCACTGTGAAGTAATTGGGCAGGCTCATATAATGGCCAATATATGCCAAGAACCCCGAATATTACGTTTGTTATAATTTTAATGGTGTATGGTGCACCTGCACCCTTTTTCCTCTTTTGGAGGTACTGTAGATTTGAAACCTGTGTCACATTTAAAGTAAACCAACTTGCCACATACAGTGGATGAAACCATTTTGTGTGTCCAAACATTTCTCATCCTATCAGAGAACATCAATTAGCAACATTGGCCCTCATTCCGAGTTGTTCGCTCGCTAGCTGCTTTTAGCAGCATTGCACACGCTAAGCCGCCGCCTACTGGGAGTGAATCTTAGCTTTGCAGAATTGTGAACGAAAGATTCGCATAATTGCGAATAGAAATTTCTTTGCAGTTTCTGAGTAGCTCGGGACTTACTCTGCCACTGCGATCAGTTCAGTCAGTTTCGTCCCTGGTTTGACGTCACAAACACACCCAGCGTTCGCCAAGACACTCCCCCGTTTCTTCATCCACTCCCGCGTTTTTCACAGAAACGGCAGCGTTTTTCCGCACACACCCATAAAACGGCCAGTTTCCGCCCAGAAACACCCACTTCCTGTTAATCACACTCCGATCACCAGAACGATGAAAAATCCTCGTTATGCCGTGAGTAAAATACCAAACTTTTGTGTAAAATAACTAAGCGCATGCGCTCTGCGAACCTTGCGCATGCGCAGTAAGCGACTAATTGCAATATAGCGAAACTCGGCAATGAGCGAACAACTCGGAATGAGGGCCATGGTCACTAGTTCAGGACCTTGTGTTTCTTGGACTGAACAGGGCCTAGGTGAATAGATAAGTGTGTAAAGGAGACTGCAATGCCACCTTACATAGCACTTCAAAACTGTATACTCTGGACCTGGGGCTGAATCGACACAAAGATATTTATATCAGTAAATCCAGGACGCATAGCATCTCTACCATAATCCTGACCCTAACTCATGCTTAACCCCAATCCTTACCCAGAAGCGGATTTCCCACTAGGCACGTGCATAGGGGCGGCAAACCTGGCTGATAAGGGCTAGATGATTCTTTTTTTTTTGTCATTACAACTTATATATATATATATATATATATATATATATATATACAGTATACACTGTATATATATATATTTTTTTTTTTTTCCCCACAAATGATGAGGGTAAGACAATGGGCAGAAAATTGTGGTCCAGGAGTTGGTAGTAGGGTGAGGTTGGGGCACCTTTGGTGGTCTCAAGTCATCCGGACTAGCACCCGAAATGAAGGGGGCAATGACGGATGAAGGGGGGGGGGGGCTGCCAGTAATGTGCCTTAGGGCAGCCTGACCCCTAAATTCGGCTCTGACCTCACCCTAATCATGACTCCAATACCATAACCCCAAACTCAATCTGCTGAACCCTACACAACCCTGATACCCTAATACCCAAACCCCTGAACTTACCCTAATAGCCTAACCCAGTGGTTCCCAACCCTTTTTGAATTACAGCGCTCTAGAGTATTAGAATTTTTTTCATGGCACCCCTAGGCCAAAATTTTCATACTGAGAATTTTAGAAGGAAATATTAAATGGTTATGTGGTAAGGGACAAGATTTGCTTCTGTTTGTCCACATATTTTATGACTCACAGCCACCAGCACTGGTTTTGCCTATTACATTCACCATGAATAATTTGAATTGGTCCTGGAACACCATCCCTGCAACCCCTGCAAGTGATGAGAATCACACTTTGAGAATCACTGCCCTAACCCAAACCACTAAACTAACCCTAATACCCTAACCCTAAGTTTTTCCCTCTTAGTGCTATAAAGGTAGATGGTCCTCTCCCCTTTGCTCCTTACACACAGCACACAGGGCCTGATTCATTATGGATCACTACGGTGGCTGAGATATCGATGTTCACAAATTTGCTATTGCTAAAATTCACATGTGAAGAGCCATCCAGTAAGGATAAAAGACGCCCACAAATGTGCATATGCATTAGCAGATTCCCAATACATTCTCAAGAAATGAACACCATCGACATTGACCCCAGCATAATCAAATCAATGAGAATGCAGTCGCATCGGGCGCCATGTTTTTGAATGCAGCGATCGCAGATGCCGTCGGATACACTCGAAAGCGGCCATGACACGTCTGCCTTTTCTCAACCACTCCCCACAAATGTCATGTTACTACCCACAAATGGACACTTCCTGTCAATCAAATTGCGTACTCGTTACAATTAGGCTGCATATGCAAGGTGATTGTATTTTGGCCTTCGCACATGCGCAATGCATTCGCAGTCTGCTGATAATCACTCATTGCGTGCAATCTCACATCTGCAAATGGTAGTGAATCAGTTCCACAATTCTGATCTGAAAGAGTATTAGGGATTAGAAGGTCTCTGTGAGGTGGCATCTGCAGTGGGCACTGTGGTGTGGACACAAAGGGCTGGTGGTTTGGTGGGTTAGGGTACATGCACAATAATGTGTGTGTCTGTGCCCCACTTAGTGCCTATGACATGTAACGATGATGATGAGATATCACCACAGACTATGGTGGGCTTATCTCTCCCGGGCTGTGTGGCACAGGGCTTTCATTTATATTTTCACACTGCAAACACTGGGTGCCTGCCTAATATAACAGTGACATTACTGGGGTGCAAGGGTCATTTCACAAGCTAGAAGTACTCTGGATACCTACATGGACTGAAGAGGAACTTTCCCATTGGCCTGAATGAGTAACTTTTGTCTCTTTTTCTGATCTGCAACAATCCTAAATTCCCTCTAGGGTTATCTATTATGGTCTTAGGAAAGCGGTTCAAGATGGCCACTGATTGTGTCTCTGCACATGCGCAGCACCATCTTGTTCACTGTTCACTGAGTATGAGTGGCATGGTGAAGTTGCTAGCTCCAGTGACCCACAACTTCACCCCACAATACTGCTAGGTCAGAACCCTGAACTGCCACCTGAGACTAAGACTGGGTACACACCTGACAAATACAGTATGTTGATGGAACCACTGGCATGCCAACTGAGCGGCTGCTCGATATGTCGGTCCCTGTCATGCACCTGGGCGTGCATTTGCATTTGCTTGGCAAGATGGTACGTCTGCCCCTGCAGCAAGTGTATTGTCAGTCAGCAAACCACCCATGCACACACAGCACTATGCACTGATATATTTTAAGATTTATGGGCTGTACTGCAAGGCTGACACAATATGTTTGTGAATGACATTGTTATTACACACCCGCAGATGTGCACACGATATATCTCCCATTCAGTCGAACAGCTGATAAATTGGCCAGTGAGTACCCAGCATGAGAAAACAGTCACCAGCTGGTGAGCTGTCTACATCACGCTCCACTACAGACTGCACTTCATTCAACCAATCACTTGTGCTAATAAACCATATTGCCTGGTTAAGCCACCGGACTGGATCTTACATGAATTGCAAACCACTTGTGTGTACAGTACTCTGCATAACACTAAAACTGCACACACATTCCCACCAGATACTATTGTAACGTCTGCCTCCGGTGACTGGAGCAGGCTATTAATATACCATACCAAGGAAGAAATTAGCAGGAGGTGGACAACATTCTGGAATGAGTGTGCGTGCGTGCTGTGCACTAATTACCACAGGACAGGTTTTCAAAGACACATAAGACTTTATCTGCATCATTTCCTCCTTCATTCACAATTTCCCATATGTGTCACTCACTGTGAGTTGACATTAAGGATCTCGCATTCTGTGTTTACAGTATTTTTGATCATAAGGGCAGTGACTCTGGAGGTGAAGTGCTCATTTTAAATTATTGCATACCCTTTTCCACAGAGATTAATGTGGCTTTTTAATTTAATATGATTGATTCACCGTCTAATTGAGTCTCTGTGTAGATATTCATTGATATGTACAGTACTTATCTAGCTATTGCAATATTCAAATTATTTTATTTCAAGTCTTAGCAGAGACATTAATTGATGTGTACACATTCTGGCCATATAACATTCCTATGGAATTTATTATATTACATAATTTTTTTTAATTAAAACAGTGAATTTATTATATTGCATTACTAAGTATTTTGTTACGTTGTAGAATTGTTACTTTGATGAATGTGCTGTTTCTTTGTTGTTTGTTATATAAACAATGTACTGTAACCCAAGACAGACTCTTCTGTTTATTTACTAAAATTCATTCTCAGTTTGTCATACTGTACCTGACAAAAATTTCTTCTATTTGCTCCAACTTAAGGGGCCTACACACTATGCGATCCGCCGCCAAGCTGCCCGACGGCGGATACGGCCGAAGGACGACCTGGCGGAGGGGGAGAAGTGACGGGTGGAGTGAAGTTTCTTCACTCCCCCCTTCACCCGGCTCCATAGCAGTGCATGCAAATATAGACAAGATCGTCCATATTGGCCTGCATGCACAAGCAACAGTGCACCAACGATGAACGAGCGCGGGGCCACGCATTGTTCATTGTTGCTGCCTCCACACTGAAAGATATGAACGGTATCTTGTTCATTAATAAATGAGATCGTTTGTATCTTTCAGCAATATCGCACAGTGTGTATGGCCTACTAGACACTTCCACTCTAAAGGTGCATACACACTCATGTTTACCCTCCTGAGCGATATTGTTTACAATATTGCCCAGTGTGTATGCTACGAGTGATACCCAATGCCTGCTTCCGGGGGACTTTAATGATCTCCACTGTCGGCTGTACACGCAGCTTAATCTGACTATATCGTCAGAAGCTGCATGTGTATGCATTATGTCGGCAGCCCGGGAGGGGAAACACTATGCGATATCACTCATGGAACTGTGAAACATTGTGGATCAGAAGCTCTTCCATTAAGAGGCTGATTTCCACTAATACTCTGAGCCGACATCCCTTTCTTGGCCACCTGTCCAGGATCCCCATTGACTTGGCTTAGGAGTTAGAGCTCAGAGAGTCGCGGAATGCCAGGGATTGCTCAGAGATCAGAGAGTACTCTGCCTCAATCTGCGGACTGCCATCAGATATTGTGGGGCCTGGGACTGACAAAATAGACAGGGCTCCCCCAACCCAAAAAAAAGATTCTGCCACACTGCTCCATCCCTATGTGATGTCACACATCATGACGTTACATATAGGTGAAGCATTGCGGACCTGCAGGAACGATTCACAGAGATGATGCGCAGGGAAGGCTTGTTTTAAGTCCTCCCTATGCGTCAGTCCACTGTTGTTGCGCTGCCTGTGCAGCTCTCTAGGTATTGGCTGTAGGAGCCAGGGGTAGGCTCCCCTCTCTTTATGGGCCTGGGACTCCAGTCCCTGCAGTCCCCCCAGGATGGCTGCCCTGTCAGTCCGTGTCAGAATACAGTAAAGGAAAATGTATATACGTTACTATATCTATTACATAATGAGAGTATCTAATCCTTTGTCACAGCCTGGTATTGTGCCCCTGCCTAATTGCTAGGCTAATAGGTTGCCTGTATTACTTAATAATTACTTAGGTCTCCAATAGCTATAGTCTGATCTATACAAGTATCGCTCCACATTGTGAGTGCTCCCTAATCTTATTCATATTCAGACAGTAATACACATTATTAGCATGCACAAATTATTAACACATTAGTACAATGTGAACCGCCGACGCGTGTTTCACAGATAGTTTTTTCAGGGCTGAGCCCTGAAAAAACTATTAGCCTAGCAATTAGGCAGGGGCACAATACCAGGCTGTGACAAAGGATTAGGTACTCTCATTTTTATTCAGATGTATGTGATGCCTTGGAAACAACTTAAGATGAATAATTAATACTAGAGTATATATGAACACTGCCTCCCACACTGAATGTAATATAATCATTGTTAGTGCCCAGTGTTAGACTGCATGCAGCCGCGTGCAGCATATGGGGAATGATATAACTCACTCTGAAACTGGGATTATAAAGTGTGTAATGGCTGCCTTTTTTTACTGATACACAGCCTTTAAGTAATTGTAACCATTTGGGAGGAATAGAACGCACCACAGCCCAAATTGTTACTAAGTATTTGTAACAACTGCTTCCTGTCAAGTGAATAGGAAAGTGATCACAATTGCTACATGTAGCTGCCCAGGATACAAACTGAGCAGCAGTACAATAACAAAGAGGGCAGCAGAAGTCTTGATACTTAATAATATTTGGTACAATTAGCTGACTCTCAGGCTCCACACGGAGTACAGACAATTGCAGTATATTCGGTTATTACAATGACCAAGTTTTCACATAATACCACCATAATTGTGATAATAAGTGCAGTGGATCCCCCTCAGGAAACCTCTACATCCACTATATATACAAAGTAATAACAACTGATTATGCTACATGTTCTGCAACCTTAATGTATAATGTAACAATGTTGAATTACCATTAAAGGAGTAGCACTGGAATTTTGAGTACACATTATAATCACTGCGATAAAAGGCTGATTAGACCAGCAGTGATATATGACACACTGTATACCCAAAAAAGGGATTAATGCATGCCACTAAAAACGCTGACAACTAGGTTTGAGAGCGGTGATCAGTGATTAGAGCATAACATAATATAACAATGCCGAATTACTAACAAAGGAATAACATTTGAACTCTGAGTACACATTACAATCACTGCGACAAAAGGCTGATTATGCCAGCAGTGATCAGAGCATAATACAATGCTGAGTTGCTATTAAAAGACTAACACTTGAAATTTTAAGTATACGCTATAATCACTGTGACAAAAGGCTGATGACGCCAGCAGTGATATGCGACATTTCGTGTACCCTAATAAGGGATTGATATAGATCACTAAAAACGCTGACAACGGGGTTTGAGAGCGATGATTAGTGATTAGAGCATAATTAAACTCATTACCTGGGATAACTTCTATTTGTAAGTGAATTAATTTACCTGTCAGAATGCATTACAACTGCATAAACTAGTACAGTGGTATACGGGCATATTTTGGTTACTCACAAGTACAGTGGGATATAACATATGGTGATGTATAAGTAGGAAACACTAGCTAGCAGATAATAGATTATGATAATGCTACCTCAAATCATTCTATTCCTGATTATATTAGAAAACTTGGAACAAATTAATTATAAACAATCAATAACTGCTACACAAGCATTGACAATCATATTTATTTACATTAAATAACAGACAGTATACACAACATTAATAGAGGTTATTATACCCATCACATTAATTATTACACATGAGCAGTGCACGACACATAAAATACAGTGTGTATTTTTATTATATGTAACACTTTGTTTTGTCATTGTATGTTGGTTTTTAATATTTCACAGTTACAGGTTTTTTAAGAATAAAGAATTAAAAGTTATATTTTATGAAGCCATTTATTTTGCGTGCCACCTAAGACCAATCCTTTTCCTTCTTTTTGTGAATTTGTTTATAAGGACATTAATAATGTGTCTCATATGTGGAAGGGGCATTACTGTGTGGAATTGTGTATAAATGCATTACTAATGTGTGGCATTATGTGTATAAGGTGCTCTACTATGTGGTGTTGCATATAGAAAGGGCACTACTGTGTTGTCTAGTGTGAATAAAGAGCAATAGGGTGTGGTGCAATGTGAATAAGGAGCAATTCAGTGTGATGTAATGTGAATAAGGGGCTCTACTGTGAGGAGTAACGTTTATAAGGAAAAGTGATACTACTGTGGGATGTAATATGAATTATGGACACTATCGCATGATCAAATGTGAATAAAGTTGCAGTACTGTGTTGCGTAATTGGAAGTGGGGTTACTATTGTGTGGGCATGCCCCTTGCCAGCAAAAACACACCCCTTTTTGGGCTGTGCGCCAAATGTGCGAACTGTTCCTATTTAAAATATAGGGGGTACAAACACCAAAATAAGGACTGCTATGGGTGAGGGGTGATGGTGCTAGGAAAGAGGTGCAAGGTCAGAGGCGGAACCAGAGGTGGTGCTAGGGGGCACCAGCCAAAATCTTGCCTAGGGCATCATAGTGGTTAGAGCCAGCTCTGATCTGAACGAATACCTTTTAAAACATCTGGTTTTTAATAGACTTGCTTTGTATTCCTCATTATTAATGTATACAGTGCAAGGGAGAATAATACCCTAAATACTATCTGCTATATATCATTGTATACTATTTGTTTCTGGGAGTGAAGAAATAAACACCACAGACGTGTGTTTTTATCATTTAATGCAATAAAATTAATGTATTTATTTAATTAATTAATTGATTAATCTTTTCTATACATCAATTTCTCATTATCATATGATTAAGAGATTAGATCTCCACTATATGGGAATAATTCTGACCACAACTAGAGCCCAAAAAATATACTTTTGATTTTTATGAAGACTTGCACATAGTTGGTCTGTTTTTAAAGAAAATATATGTTGCATCCAGTGCAGGAGAGACACACACAGATATGTATCTCTTAAAGAAAAATATCTTCATTTGCATGATTTTCATCTATTCACTGAATGAAACATATGGAAATAAACGATTCTGCATATTAAACCAACTGCCTTTGCATATTTGAAGTGATTAACATGAGTGTTGGCTTCCATTTTAATTACATAGTCACTGTATAAAGCATACGGAATCATCAACAGAACAATGCACCCAATGGTCAAATTGCTACTTAATACAGTACTTCTCCATTACAGAGAAAATGCTTTGAAATTAGTACCATTTAGAGGAGAGACTACTAATATTTGTTTTTGAATAATGTTTGCATATTGAGATTTGTACACTTTGCAATACAGAGAAATGTAGCTAGACAGAGATGATCCAAATGTATTAAGGGGAACATTTACTAAGCAGTGATAAGAGCGGAGAAGTGAGCCAGTGGAGAAATTTCCCCATCAACAAATCAGCAGCTCTGTATCATTTTATAGTATGCAAATTATAGCTGTTACTTCAGTGCTGATTGGTTGTTGGGGCAACTTCTCCACTGGCTCACTTCTCTGCTCTTATCACTGCTTACTAAATGTACCCCAACAAGTCTTAAAAAGTGATTCAGTGGAGAAAGATAAAGAGTAATAAAGTAATAATAATAATAATAATAATAATAATAATAATAATAATAAAATAAATAAATAATACCAGCCAATCAGCTCCTGTCATTTTTCAAACACATCCTGTTACACGGCAGTTAGAAAGCTGATTGGCTGGTTATTTATCACTCTTTTTCCGTCTCCACTATATCACTTTTTAAGGTTTAATCCATTTGGGCCATAGAAACACATAATTTGATGGCAGATAATAAGCACTTGGTCCATCTAGTCTTCCATGTGCACACACACACTTACATGCTACGGTTATTTTTGTTGGGCGCCAATTAACCTATCAGTATATTTTTGGACTGTGAGAGGAAACCAGAGTACCCGGCGGAAACCCACGCAAGTCCCGGGAGAATATACACAGGACCACAGCGGGAATCGGTCCCATTTCCTCAGTGCTGTGATACAGTAATGCATACCATTACACCATCCGTACTCAGATTGAAGAACCTCAAATAGTTCATATGAGGTTCTTAAATCTGAGGATGAGCAATGAAAATTTTGATATGGAGTATTTCTAAATTAAATGATTTTACTTTTTCCCAGACCATAAACAACAACGACAGAATCCTTAGCATTACAGATGTGCATGAAACCCCGTGTTTGGTTTTGTTCTAATTCATCATCACCATTACTTAATTCATTCATCACCCTCAAGTGTTTTGGTTAGGATTTGGATTTCAGTTTGGTTTACAAATAGATTTAAAAAAAAATTGATAGTCATTGATTAGAATCAATAAAAATCAATAGAAAATTCGAAGGTTATGCGATTTTTGCAATTCCAAACCAGAAGTTGAATTTAAAATACAAATTATGAACCACGAGAAGATTCAAACTGACACTCTGTTCAGATCGGATCTCCTCGGGGGATCCAGATCTGGTTTTGGTTCAAATCGGATCCACAAACTTCAGGTGAATTCGGAATTCTAGAGAACCAAACTCAGAGCTGGATTGTGGGGCTGGGGCTAAGTACCCCGAGCCCTCCTGTATAAAAGGGCCACCCACCACAGATCGGATCTCTCTTACCAATGCGATCTTTGGTTGTGCTCCCAGCTCTCCACTTCACTACCAAACAGCTGCAGCGCCATATCCCAGGACAGGGCAGCTGAGCGACAGCTTAGCTGTCCAATAGTATGCACACAGGAGCAGCCTGCGGCTCAGTCATTGGTTGGGCTTGCAGGTTTCAGGGGAAGAAGGACGCGGGTGTGTGAACTGAAGCCAGTGGAGGTTGTGTGGCTGACTAGCTGTGTGCTGCTTGGAGGAGATGGAGCAACGATCTCACTGTACTTGTTGGCTGTACTGCATTTTAGTTCCTGCTGCTGTCAAGTAAATTAGAATTTTAGACTTTGTGTTATTATATATACAAAAACTCTGCCGCAATGCCGCCGACAGGCCCTGCGACCACCTCTGCCTGTCAACCAGGCAGAGGCGATCGCACAAGTGAGATGCCCTCGCATCTCACTGTGTGTGCACGCGCAGTATGGCTGCTGCACATGTGCACACGACCAGGTCTGAATTAGGCCCATGGGCAGCACAAGAGGTGTAATATTCTGTGTACCCATGGCAGCATCACTGTATAACAGAGTCGCTGAACTGCAGATATGGAATAACAGAATGAATGGGGACAATGCAGTGTACTGAGTGCGGTGGGCTGTCTGTCATGTGGGGCTGGGGCCACATGACAACACACCAAACAGGGCCCACAGATGCGTCGACCTACCAAGAATATTCCTGGTCAGCCCTATGGCTAAACACCCCCTGAGTAGGAGTGTCTTTCTTTAGACCGGATTAGGCACAGAAAAGTGGTGTTAGGAGATAAGAAGCCTATGACGTTTTTAAAATAGGCACAAAAAAAAATGTAACCGTAACAGTTTCCCAAAACCAGTATTTTTTTTATGAACAGAACTGGTGCAGGCATTCAGGTTTTATACAAACAAGTCTATTATAGAAATAATAGAATCCACACACCTATTAGATGAAACAAATTGATTCCATTATCAGGATTTTGGGACATCCCAGTGGGATTTTTGAAGCAGAGGTATAAGGTGTCTATTGATTTATTGGGATTAACCTTTGCATAACCAAATAAACTAGCTTATCTCTAAAATAAAGACATGGACAAAAATAAGACACGGACAACAACTGCGTAAGTTTAAAACGTCATTAGGTATTTATTAAGTAGAATAACCCTTCTGGTAAGGGATGGCAAGGAAAACGCTTGATGAACAGCTCTAGCCAATTGATGTTATAACAATAATGGCGACGACTTAAACGCCCCAACTTCTATAATATGAGGCGACTAAAATGCCTCATCCGGCCTAAGGCATAACCTGCATTGAGAAGGCAACACCACCCCTCACTATGGCATAGCGTGACCATTTCCTATAGAAAATGCCCATCGTCCTCCCATATGGGCAGAACTCACTAGCCATCCTTGGAAAGGGTAGGTGCCCCTCAAAGACCACTTATGCCCCATGTGGCCGCTGGTCAAAAGTAAAGCGAGAAAAGCAGTCCCCCTCGTGCGCTTGAATATTAATAGCTGCCATTGGAGGCCAAAAAGAACCTTTCACCGTGATTCAAACAGAATTCAATACTAAATAGTTGTGACTCCACGTGGCGCTACTCCACACCCTCAATGAAAAAATGCTTACACAATCAGTATACAGCAGTATTCGATTCCATGTGGTAGTTCATATATAGATGAAATATCACTAAAATAAATAAACAAGTACAGACATAGCGTAACCCTGTTGATATCAAATGGTATTTGTGTTTGCTTAGGTCCACTCACATAGATATGAGATCTTATTGAATGTAGAACATCAAAGTTCAATGATCCTTAAGACGAAACAGCTTTTTGCTCCATAGTAGAATCCTTATTCATATGTCACTTAAAAGAAAGATGGTAGTAATAGTGCAACACCGTCTTAAAGGTTTAAGACAAAGATTTTTAATAAACAAAATGCACTCACAAACATCCAATAAAAAAACAACATATAGGTGCCAAGGGAATTTTTCATGGAGAAAGTTGCTGCAAAGGGTATAGTCACCACAAGCCCCGGTAGCTCTAGTGTCCCCTACAGTTGGAAATCGCAGCTCCAATCACCAAGTCCTCGTATTGCACCGTCTCCCTACTTTGGTGCCATACGAGGACTTGGTGATTGGAGCTGCGATTTCCAACTGTTGGGGACACTAGAGCTACCGGGGCTTTTGGTGACTATACCCTTTGCAGCAACTTTCTCCATGAAAAATTCCCTTGGCACCTATATGTTGTTTTTTATTGGATGTTTGTGAGTGCATTTTGTTTATTAAAAATCTTTGTCTTAAACCTTTAAGACGGTGTTGCACTATTACTACCATCTTTCTTTTAAGTGACATATGAATAAGGATTCTACTATGGAGCAAAAAGCTGTTTCGTCTTAAGGATCATTGAACTTTGATGTTCTACATGCAATAAGATCTCATATCTATGTGAGTGGACCTAAGCAAACACAAATACCATTTGATATCAACAGGGTTACGCTATGTATGTACTTGTTTATTTATTTTAGTGATATTTCATCTATATATGAACTACCACATGGAATCGAATACTGCTGTATACTGATTGTGTAAGCATTTTTTCATTGAGGGTGTGGAGTAGCGCCACGTGGAGTCACAACTATTTAGTATTGAACGCTGGTCAAAAGTGCCTTCCCGCCACTGCCAGTATCTAACCCCATTGATAAATGGCCCAACAGAACCACAGCCCGCCATCCAGCACGAAGAAAACTACAAACTGGAAGTAGTCCAAACAGAAAAAATAGTCAGAAGAAAAACCTCTAAACCTGCTTCAGACAAATGGACCCCATCCCGCCTAAAATACAAAGGATTCTCAGTCAACAGCAACGGGTGCCACACAGCAAAACCATCGCTAGTCCTAACAAATTTTGAAACTGCGAAATTAACCCTCTTCCGGGCCTTGTCAATGGCAATCAGGCTTATGGGACCCCTCCACTGGATTCTAGGAACTATGTCAGACCATACGACACAAACATCAGGCCACCGGGCGCGTAAGTGACACAAATCTTTCCTTTTCTGAAGCGTCAAATCAATACCTTTCCTCTGGCCTATGTCATTACCCCCTAGGTGAATTATAACAACGTCTGGATGACCCCAGCACCACTCTTTGTCAAAAATCAACAACAATAAACCAGATTACCATAAACCCCTAACTCCCAGCCACCTAACATTTTGAACGCCTAACAACTCAGCAGCCCATGCAGCTAAGGGGTGACGCTCCGCCAAAAAAAATGTAGGAATGGCCCACTACCCAAACCTGGGAAGATGAAAAATTAGGAGCTGAAAAAGAAAAAACCTAATTGTTAGTATGCATAACAAGAAAACTATAGACAACTAAATAACACAACTACAGAAAACAGACCCAAGTGAAGGCAAAGACTTTTAAAAAACCTCCAGTGGACTTGTAGGACAGCCAATTGTATTTAGCCCACTAACGTAGGAATTTTTATTTAAAATTCCTTCACGCCTCCAGATCCAGAATGCTAGCCGTTCCAAAACTGGTGGGCAAACTACGTTTTTGGGTCAACGCCAACGGGCGCATATTACAACTTATCAACATGAACATAAGACTTATAAGCAGTGGACTTCCAATGACCCATTTCTTGGTTGGCCGACAGGGAAAGCCCGCTGGCGGCAGACCAAGTAGCTGCCCCTATCCAAAACAAATGCGTTCCATAGTCCGCCACATTAAGCCCTAAATGCTTCAAACAACTTTTAAAAACAGCAGTGAACTGGAAATAAGTAAGAGGCAAAGAATTAGAGTGTAGCAAAAATTGAACACCGGCCACTGGCCTGGCGGGCAAATAAACCTCTGTTAAGCTAACGGGGCACAAGACGACCTCAGGGTAAGCCTTCAGTGACACCCATTTGCCCTGGCCCAACTGATCTGTCTTGGATCGGGCAATTTTACACATGATCAGGCTGTCCTGGCAGACCACGTTCTTAAAAAGAAGCTCAGTGTCAGAGGAAAACTTGTTAACGGCCACCAGTTTGCTAATCCTGAAGATGCCAAAAAAAGCAAAAGAAAATGCCACATGAAACAGAGATGCCTCTAACTTGTTTCCTGCCACTGCAGAAAGTGCAGCCAACAACTTGTGCAACAAATGCAGGTCAACGGGCCTGCGCACATCAGCAGCTAAAGGGCTTTCCCTGGCCGACCTTCTCAATGTCTTATCCAGGATAAATGACTTTGTGGGGTCAACTGTCCCTAGTAGCCTAGCGTGAAAGGAGATCCCAGCAATGGATTTGGACATAGCCGCCCTGGATCTGCCCTGTGAGTAATGGCCCCACACGTACCCGAGGAAGCAATCCTCTATAGACTTACCAGCAACTAAGTGAGAAGTCTGGTAGAATTCCCAATCCTTCCAAGCTGCGGAGTAGGCCCGCGAGGTAGAAGATGCCAACAATCTCACCGCCAACATCCTCAGGCCTGTTCTACAATCTAGTAGGGGTCAGCACCGCACTGGATTTGAAATCGCAAGGAGTTGTATATATACCCTTGTGAGTGGACCAATAGTGTATAACAATAGAAGGATCCCTGATAGGGGTGCTTGATGTAAAAGTTGGTGGTGCTCCCAGAGTCAGTGGTATCAATTATAGTGTACAAACAAAAAAGAAAGACTCTATGTTGGGGCACACTTGATGGATTTAAAATATGTTAAAACTTAACTTTTATTATGGTTAATCATAAAGGACGAATGAACACAGTCCAATTTTGTCAATGATAGACATTTATTCACGGTAATTTTGGGGAGTCTCAGCTCACCACCTCCTTTTCCTCTCTGTACCCCCTCTCTCTCATTCACCGTCCACTATAATTCTATATGACGGTGAACAGCAGAAGTTGGGGGCACACTCTCTCTCTCTCCACTTTTTTTTTTTTTCGAGAACCCTCTCATCCACTGCCAGATATCAAGTTCCCTGCAGTGCAACTGTAACAGGGACTTGGGGCAGATCAGCGGGACAGCAGAAGTTCTCTACTTGGTATAAATGCCGAAACCACACGCTCTCTCATTTGTTTGAATCATATTACTACCGCTATACTTCACTGGCTACGCCCAAATCCATCTGATCTTGGAAACAAAGCAATGACTTGCCTGATCAGTACAAGGTCAGGTGACTACCTTGGAATATCAGGTGCAGTAGCTCCAATCATAAACAAACAGCAGAAGTGGTGGAGAAAACATTGGCCTTATCAAGGAGTATATCTACCATTATTGAAAATCATTTTCCTCCATAACGATATTACACTCCTGATATACTAAGATATTATACATATCTTTGATTTTAATATTTTTCACCAGAGGCGTATTGGAATTGGTTATGTACACTTAGCAATTTGCTTGGTGTCAACATGGGGCATGTCAACCCCTTATACTAATACCATTCAACCCCACCTAAGGTGACTGTTTTTTGTATGTAAGTCTGTGTCCATTCTACTTTTACGATTAACCATAATAAATGTTAAGCTTTAACATATTTCATATCCATCAAGTGTGCCCCAACATAGGGGTATATTTACTAAGCTCCCGATTTTGACCAATTTGATGTTTTTTCATCAAAGTGTCATCTCGGGAATTTACTAAACTGAAATTTCGGCAGTGATGAGGGCATTCGTATTTTTTTGAAAGTCAAAGATAAAAAATACGAATGAATACACCATAGGTCAAACGCAGCTGTTTAGGTATAGAACTCTGTAATTTACTAAAAATTCTAATTCACAAACACTGCCGGCAATAGCCAAACACTGCCGTGAAAAAATACAAATTGTAAAAAAAAGCAGTTTTAAAACAGACCTGCTTTTTTTTACCGTGTTCTGATAGTCATGCATGGATCCATGAGATCCGTGCATGTTTATCAGTGGGAAGGGGTGGGAAAGTGTTAAAAAGTAGAAAAAAAATTGCGTGGGGTCCCCCCTCCTAAGCATAACCAGCCTCGGGCTCTTTGAGCCGGTTCTGGTTGTAAAAATATGGGGGAAAAATTTACAGGGGTTCCCCCATATTTTAACAACCAGCACCGGGCTCTGCACCTGGTCCTGGTGCAAAAAATATGGGGGACAAAAAGCGTAGGGGTCCCCCGTATTTTTTGAACCAGCACCGGGCTCCACTAGTCAGAGAGATAATGCCACAGCCGGGGGACACTTTTATCTTGGTCCCTGCGGCCCTGGCATTAAATCACTAACTAGTCACCCCTGGCCGGGGTACCCTGGAGGAGTGGGAAGCCCTTAAATCAAGGGGTCCCCCCCTCCAGCCCCCAAGGGTCAGGGGTGAAGCCCGAGGGCGGCGGATGGGGGGCTGATAGCCATAGTGTAAAAAAAAAGGATATTGTTTTTTGTAGCAGTACTACAAGTCCCAGCAAGCCTCCCCGCAAGCTGGTACTTGGAGAACCACAAGTACCAGCATGCGGGGGGGAAACGGGCCCGCTGGTACCTGTAGTTCTACTACAAAAAACATACCCCAAAAAACCACAATATACCCCGCTGAGTCTTTCTTTTTTCTTTGTACACTGTTCTACAATCTTCCAGACAGAATGCGGACAAGTTAGACCGAGAGCCGAGGCTCCCGGGGCTAACTCCCGAAACCTCCGGAAGTTGAAATGCGATAAAGCATCTGCAAATCCATTGTCAACACCGGGAACGTGCCTGGCCGGGAAGCTGATGTTAAATCGCAAACAGGTCCGGAACAGATGGCGTAGCAAACGTAATGCCTGTGGGGAGGAGGACCATTGATTATTTACCGCATGAACTAACCCCAAATTGTCACACCAAAAAATGATCATCTGATTAGCCAATCGAGGCGACCAAAATTCGACCGCCACAATGATTTCTAACAATTAGAGCAAAAGCAAATTCGCAGTGAAACCCCGCACCATCCAAGACTGGGGCCAAAGAGCAACACACCACTTGCCCTGGAAAAAGGCACCAAAACCTGAGGAATCCGCAGCTTCACTAAAGAGCTGCAGGTGGGGGCTGGCTACTGAGGTAAGGGGCCACAACAACTCCCTATTAAAGTGTTCCAAAAATGACGCCCAAGTTCTAAGGTCATCCTTAATCTCCCAAGACAGGTGAATGGTGTGGTGCGGCCTTTTCTCCCCAGCAGTGGCCCACTCCAACTAGCGGCAAAAAACCCTGCCCATCGGTATGACCCTACAGGGGAAATTGAAGGAACCTAAAAGGGACTGAACCTGATGGAGCCTGACTCTGGTCCTGCCCAAATAATACCCAATCAAAATCAACAGCTTACTGATCTTGTCCTCCGGAATATGACAACAACCCATAGCCGCGTCGACTTCAATAACGAGATAGGAAAGGCAACACGTTGGGCCCTCAGTCTTGTCTGCCACAATAGGAACCCCTAAACTCTGAAACAATCCGACCTTAGACAGCAATACGCTCTTGCAAACTGAACAATCTCTGGGGCCTATAAAGAGAAAATCGTCCTAATAGTGAGCAATACCGGCATGACCTGTGCTCTCTTGGATGCACCAGTGTAAAAAATGACTGAATTTCTCAAAATAGGCACAAGAAATAGAACACCCCATGGGCAGCACTTGTCAATGTAATAGGCCCCATCTAGCTGGAAACCCATAAACTGAAAAGAACCAGGGTGTAAAGGGAGGAGCCGGAAAGCTGAATCGATGTCAAGCTTAGCCAGCAAGGTGCACGCACCAAAATCCCTGAACCAGCTCAAGAGCTTCATTGAAGAGTTGCTAACGCACCCTACAGAACTCATCAGGAATTGCGTTATTAATTGATCCGCCCCGTGGGTAAGACAGATGCTGGATCAAATGGAACTTGCCCGGAATCCTTCTTGGGCATGACCCCCAGAGGTGAGATGCACAAGTTGGGCACAGGTTGAAAAGGAAAATCCACTTCCGCGTCCACCCACATCCGACCCAAATCCACTTCCGCGTCCACCCTCCACCTAACCACCTGCGGTGAATCCAGAGCAGACTTCAAATTCCTGTGAGACACCACCAAGACTGAGTCAGGAATGGGCAACTTGAAACCAGAACAGAAACCGTATAACAAAAACCCAGCCTCATCCAGATGCGGGTAACGCGACAGCCACTTAGTCAGCTCTGACACTATTATTGGAGAAGCGGCCTTAATGAGCACCACGGGCAGGGTCCCCTTGCTCAGCGAGGTGGCCACCAGGGGTGAACTTACAGTCCTTGGCCGGGTGGCCCGCTCCGCAGATTCTACAGGATCTATCGCATTTTGAATCATTAAACGTGAAACATTTACCCTTAGTTGACACGCCCGAACCCCGCTTGCCACCAGCAAAAACCTTTTTTGCCAGGGGCTTCTATCTGCTGTCGGGCCTGGTTGGTGACTTCCAACCAAACCTCAACGTCCTTAGACCCCAGGGGTAAAACCTTTGTCCCATTGTGTTTCTCCCTAAACTGTCATGACAGGCTGTTTCTGTAATTTCGTTTCACTCAGACCAACCGAAGGAGCAGATGCTCCTGAGTGCAGGAAACAAAGAGGACAAAGATAATTCCTTTGCATATATTTATTAACGGCAGCAGATCAGAATATGACTGTAGGAAGACTGAGACTAACTAGTTCTGGGTTGGAAAACTGTAGAGAATTAAGTCACTGAACTCCTGAAGAAAGATGAGGGTGCCTGCAGAGAGAGATGGTTTGTTGAAGGGGCGTGACTGAGGAACTTTGACGAGGTTTGCGGGGTGACGTTGAGGCGTGAGAAGAACTGCAATGAATTGGTTTCTGGATGGGTTGATAACGTGAAAGAAAAGTAAAGAATGTCCACTGAGTGATACGAGGCCAAGACTGAAGAACTGTGAAGAATATGCTTTAGATGATACGAGGATGTGACTGAAGAACTGTGAAGTTGAGTTGTTGAATGATGCAAAGACTATGCTGAAGAACTGTGAAGACTGTTTGCCGGATGATGTGAAGACATGAATGAAGAACTGTGAAGACTGGTTGCAGGATGATGCAAAGACGTGAAGAACTGTGAAGACTGGTTGCAGGATAATGCAAAGATGTGAAGAACTGTGAAGACTGGTTGCAGGACGATGCGAAGACGTAACTGAAAAGCTGAGAAGATTGTCCACTGGATGATGCGGAGACGTGATCGAAAGACACTGGCTGAAGCTGGCGAACCACCACGGGAATCCAGCATAATTCAAAGGCACCGTCAGGAGAGCGGTTGACCATGACTGCACTCTGGGGAGATGGCGAGCATTGTGCAGCGAGAGCCGGCTGAGAGCTCGGAGAGCAAGATGGGACCAATTACCTAGAGACGCACAGAACAATCTGTGGGAGCACAAAGCTAGGGTACAGAGTAACTACAACAAAGCACTGGCAAAGAATGTAAAAATCCCAGCCTATTTATAGGCAGCAGGGAAACAAGATTTGCTGACACTCACCCATCATGCTCATTGGAGCTGCCCTTGGTCTCCAATATGGCCGCTCCCTGCACTGCATGCACACGGGGAATCTGCGGGCCACTAGGTTCTCCCTCCAGACTCCAGGAAGCCATCACTCCCGTCAATGACCGCGTAGCGTTCCCAGTAGAGGACGAATCCCAGGACCTGCGGCAGTAAGCGCTCGTCACGTGACATGAACTTGGTATTATAATCCCTCCACACGTAACCTTTATACTTGATGAGGGTTTCGGTAACCAAGAATAAATACATGACAACGTTCTTGTATTCCCTGGGCCTGTTTTCCAAGTAGCAGGCCGAGAAAACCAAGAAGCCGCGCAACCAGTGATGATAAATACGGAAGGAATTCTTGCTGGAGATTCCCACCTTCTTATCCTCAGCATAACCTTTTTTCATCTCTGCTGTAATGGTAAAGACATCTACAAACTTCCCCTTTCTGATACTGCCCTTCAAACTCTTCCTCAAACCCCTGGTAACTGCCTGTTAGTGCAGTGCACCATGTCAGAAAACCCCGGCGTCTTGGGCAGAGTGGCTACTCTCGGCTTACGCTTTGCCCCACCTAGCTCTTTCACAACCGCCATAGCTACCAGCTTAGCCATCTTGCGCGGGCGCTGAGGCAAACCGGAATGGTTGCTGCTAGCAGAGGACCTAGAGGAAGAAACAACAGAAGATGAATCAGAAACATCATGCTCACCATCAGCCGAAGTGTCAGCTGGTGGATCCGGACCTAATGCTGTTGCCGAACCAGGCGCCACACCGCCTTGCCCCGCACTGTCCACCGCAGCAGACACTGCATCCGAGGCCGAGACCTGTGCAGCCGAGGGGGCCACTTCAGTGCCCACCATACGATCCCCATCTTGTACCTGCTGTGACTCATGAGACACGAGACCATCACTGCTTGTAGCTTCAGAAGACACAATAGAGTTAAGTACCTGGTGCTCTGCAACCGCGCTAACCCGGCCGCCCGCCAATGCAGGTGACCCCGCAAGCAACACAGGCCGGGGCGGCATTGCCACATCAGGGGCTGGGAAGGCGGAGCCAGAGAAGTTGACTATAGAGGTATAGGAAATGCCAGGAGCCATATTGTAAGCCGGCACCCACAGACTGAGCCCAAAACCAGCTGTCGGCCACCCGGCCGGATAGGGCCCCCGGGCATTGCAAGGGGGGGTAAAGGATTGCTGGCAAAAGGGAGGGTGCTGAATGGCAAATGGGGAACCACTGAAATGCGGTGAACCCGCATAATACGCGGGCTGCCCTAACGCCTGCGATGTATTAAATGACCACGTGGGCTGCGCCACTTGCCAAGGGGGAACATGGCCGGAAAGAGTGGGGAAACAGGCGCACGCATGAGGTCCCCCTGCACTGCAGCAGCAGCAAGCCCGCTGCCCAGGCTAATGGGGATGCCAGGAGGGGCAGTAGCAGTAGCACCAGCAGCCCCATCGCCCCCCCCCCACCAGTCTGCCAGCCGCGCTAATGCCCAGCGCTGTGGGGGTTAACATGGCCAGAGAGAACGGAGCTGAGACTAGCGCCATGGGAGCAGCCGACGCCAGGACCCTTCCACCACCCGAAAGGTCCCCAGACACCACGTGACCCGGCATAGTGCGTCGGGCCAGGGCACCGCCCACCAGCTCCAACTCGCCAAATGCAGGATGCAGCGAGGAGGCGCTCAAGGAGCCGGCGGCAGAGGTTGGGACAGCGTGAGGCAGATCAACCGCTGCTGGGGAATCAGTGGGATGGGCCTGCACTCCAGATCCACGGCAGCCGGCGGAGGTAAGTTGACGGGCCGCTTCAGCCAGCCAGCAGGGGGGGGGAGCAGAGCATCTAGGCTGCCGCATGGTAAGTGTAGAATACTAATGAGGCACAAGGAAAAAGCAGATTAGGGAAAGCCAAAGTGAATGCAGGATATAGAAGAAAGAGGGTGAGGAGGAAAAGATCACAGAAGAGAGGAACAGAGAGACCACTTATCTGCTCTTTCCAGGCACTCAAAAGGAAGTGCTGGTGATGTAACTGCCTATATATTAGAGATGTGCACCGGAAATTTTTCGGGTTTTGTGTTTTGGTTTTGGATTCGGTTCCGCGGCCGTGTTTTGGATTCGGACGCATTTTGGCAAAACCTCCCTGAAAATTTTTAGTCGGATTCGGGTGTGTTTTGGATTCGGGTGTTTTTTTTTCAAAAACCCTTCAAAAACAGCTTAAATCATAGAATTGGGGGTAATTTTGATCCTATAGTATTATTAACCTCAATAACCACAATTTCCACTCATTTCCAGTCTATTCTGAACACCTCACACCTCACAATACTATTTTTAGTCCTAAAATTTGCACCGAGGTAACTGGATGACTAAGCAAAGTGACCCAAGAGGGCGGCACAAACACCTGGCCCATCTAGGAGTGGCACTGCAGTGTCAGACAGGATGGCACTTCAAAAAATTGGCCCCAAACAGCACATGATGCAAAGAAAAGAGAAAAAGAGGTGCACTGTGGTCGCTGGATGGCTAAGCTAAGCAACACAAACACTTCAATATCACAGGAATTATTAGTTCTAATCAATGGTATTATTGGTCCAAATCACTGGAAGAAAATGACAAAATCACTGGAATTATTTGTTCTAATCAATGGTATTATTGGTCCAAATCACTGGAAGAAAATGACAAAATCACTGGAATTATTCGTTCTAATCAATGGTATTATTGGTCCAAATCACAGGAAGAAAATGACAAAATCACTGGAATTAAATGGCAGTAATGTAGGGAATTATATCAAGTGGCAGTACCACTGGACATATACGGAAGTGTCAGACAGGATGGCACTTAAAAAAATTGGCCACAAACAGCACATGATGCAAAGAGAAGAGAAAAAGAGGTGCACTGTGGTCGCTGGACAGCTAAGCTAAGTGACACAAACACCTCAATATCACAGGAATTATTTGTTCTAATCAATGGTATTATTAGTCCAAATCACTGGAAGAAAATGACAAAATCACTAGAATTATTTGTTCTAATCAATGGTATTATTGGTCCAAATCACTGGAAGAAAATGACAAAATCACTGGAATTATTCGTTCTAATCAATGGTATTATTGGTCCAAATCACTGGAAGAAAATGACAAAATCATTGGAATTATTCGTAAACCGTTGTTTGAGAACATTTGTTCTCATTTCCTTACAAAGGAACAAACCACTTTCCAAGAAGACTGACGTTTTTGGGATTATGGAGACATAATGTTTTTGAATATAAATCCTAAAGCAGGTGGTGTATTAGAGCAAAACAGTGCAAGAGACCAGCCATGCAGTTTCTGAACTATTATGACAAAATGTTACTGTATTTCATAAGCACTCATTCCTAACCCTGCTAAGTACTATTTGGTATACTGTATCTGGCTTCCATGAGGTAGTTGTCCATTATTTCAGCTTCCATTGACCTTTTTGAAAGCGGTAGAAGTTATCGATTCTTCCCCCCCCCCCCCCTATTTTTTATTTTCTCCTGCATAACCCAGTAAAATGTTGCAATGTTAAGTATTGACTTGTGCCTTCTGGGGGTCCACTTCTTCACCAAACCCAGCCAAATCTCATACTAACCCTCTGTTCCATGTTCTCTATGTACCCCATCTGTGTCACCCATGTCTGTCTACCCCTCCCCTTTAGATTGTAAGCTCTCACGAGCAGGGCCCTCTTCCCTCATGTGCTTATCCTTTGTCTTACTTTAATAATCTTCAACTGTACCACATCCAGCTTTCTTCTGCCACCTGATACTTATTCCAGTGTCATCTGCTGATGTAACTATGTGTATTTACCCTGTACTTGTCCTATACTGTCATGAACTGTAAGTTGCTGTTTTCCTGTTTGATTATTTATGTACTCTGTAATAGAGCGCTGCAGAACCCTTGTGGCGCCATATAAATAAAGGATAATAATAATAATAATAATAATAATATAGGGTGCATAATCCCCAGGTGTATCTCACACATCACACAGTACAGTATATAGGGGGTATAATCCCAAGGTGTATCTCACACATCGTTCAGTACAGATTAAAGGATGTATAATCACCAGGTGTATAACACACGTCGCACAGTACAGTATACATACTAGAGATGAGCGCCGGAAATTTTTCGGGTTTTGTGTTTTGGTTTTGGGTTCGGTTCCGCGGCCGTGTTTTGGGTTCGACCGCGTTTTGGCAAAACCTCACCGAATTTTTTTTGTCGGATTCGGGTGTGTTTTGGATTCGGGTGTTTTTTACAAAAAACCCTAAAAAACAGCTTAAATCATAGAATTTGGGGGTCATTTTGATCCCAAAGTATTATTAACCTCAAAAACCATAATTTACACTCATTTTCAGTCTATTCTGAATACCTCACACCTCACAATATTATTTTTAGTCCTAAAATTTGCACCGAGGTCGCTGTGTGAGTAAGATAAGCGACCCTAGTGGCCGACACAAACACCGGGCCCATCTAGGAGTGGCACTGCAGTGTCACGCAGGATGTCCCTTCCAAAAAACCCTCCCCAAACAGCACATGACGCAAAGAAAAAAAGAGGCGCAATGAGGTAGCTGTGTGAGTAAGATAAGCGACCCTAGTGGCCGACACAAACACCGGGCCCATCTAGGAGTGGCACTGCAGTGTCACGCAGGATGTCCCTTCCAAAAAACCCTCCCCAAACAGCACATGACGCAAAGAAAAAAAGAGGCGCAATGAGGTAGCTGACTGTGTGAGTAAGATAAGCGACCCTAGTGGCCGACACAAACACCGGGCCCATCTAGGAGTGGCACTGCAGTGTCACGCAGGATGGCCCTTCCAAAAAACCCTCCCCAAACAGCACATGACGCAAAGAAAAAAAGAGGCGCAATGAGGTAGCTGACTGTGTGAGTAAGATAAGCGACCCTAGTGGCCGACACAAACACCGGGCCCATCTAGGAGTGGCACTGCAGTGTCACGCAGGATGTCCCTTCCAAAAAACCCTCCCCAAACAGCACATGACGCAAAGAAAAAAAGAGGCGCAATGAGGTAGCTGACTGTGTGAGTAAGATAAGCGACCCTAGTGGCCGACACAAACACCGGGCCCATCTAGGAGTGGCACTGCAGTGTCACGCAGGATGGCCCTTCCAAAAAACCCTCCCCAAACAGCACATGACGCAAAGAAAAAAAGAGGCGCAATGAGGTAGCTGACTGTGTGAGTAAGATAAGCGACCCTAGTGGCCGACACAAACACCGGGCCCATCTAGGAGTGGCACTGCAGTGTCACGCAGGATGGCCCTTCCAAAAAACCCTCCCCAAACAGCACATGACGCAAAGAAAAATAAAAGAAAAAAGAGGTGCAAGATGGAATTGTCCTTGGGCCCTCCCACCCACCCTTATGTTGTATAAACAGGACATGCACACTTTAACCAACCCATCATTTCAGTGACAGGGTCTGCCACACGACTGTGACTGATATGACGGGTTGGTTTGGACCCCCCCCAAAAAAGAAGCAATTAATCTCTCCTTGCACAAACTGGCTCTACAGAGGCAAGATGTCCACCTCATCATCATCCTCCGATATATCACCGTGTACATCCTCCTCCTCACAGATTATCAATTCGTCCCCACTGGAATCCACCATCTCAGCTCCCTGTGTACTTTGTGGAGGCAATTGCTGCTGGTCAATGTCTCCGCGGAGGAATTGATTATAATTCATTTTAATGAACATCATCTTCTCCACATTTTCTGGATGTAACCTCGTACGCCGATTGCTGACAAGGTGAGCGGCGGCACTAAACACTCTTTCGGAGTACACACTTGAGGGATGGCAACTTAGGTAGAATAAAGCCAGTTTGTGCAAGGGCCTCCAAATTGCCTCTTTTTTCTGCCAGTATAAGTACGGACTGTGTGACGTGCCTACTTGGATGCGGTCACTCATATAATCCTCCACCATTCTTTCAATGTTGAGAGAATCATATGCAGTGACAGTAGACGACATGTCCGTAATCGTTGTCAGGTCCTTCAGTCCGGACCAGATGTCAGCATCAGCAGTCGCTCCAGACTGCCCTGCATCACCGCCAGCGGGTGGGCTCGGAATTCTGAGCCTTTTCCTCGCACCCCCAGTTGCGGGAGAATGTGAAGGAGGAGATGTTGACAGGTCGCGTTCCGCTTGACTTGACAATTTTCTCACCAGCAGGTCTTTCAACCCCAGCAGACTTGTGTCTGCCGGAAAGAGAGATCCAAGGTAGGTTTTAAATCTAGGATCGAGCACGGTGGCCAAAATGTAGTGCTCTGATTTCAACAGATTGACCACCCGTGAATCCTTGTTAAGCGAATTAAGGGCTCCATCCACAAGTCCCACATGCCTAGCGGAATCGCTCCGTGTTAGCTCCTCCTTCAATGTCTCCAGCTTCTTCTGCAAAAGCCTGATGAGGGGAATGACCTGACTCAGGCTGGCAGTGTCTGAACTGACTTCACGTGTGGCAAGTTCAAAGGGCATCAGAACCTTGCACAACGTTGAAATCATTTTCCACTGCACTTGAGACAGGTGCATTCCACCTCCTATATCGTGCTCAATTGTATAGGCTTGAATGGCCTTTTGCTGCTCCTCCAACCTCTGAAGCATATAGAGGGTTGAATTCCACCTCGTTACCACTTCTTGCTTCAGATGATGGCAGGGCAGGTTCAGTAGTTTTTGGTGGTGCTCCAGTCTTCTGTACGTGGTGCCTGTACGCCGAAAGTGTCCCGCAATTCTTCTGGCCACCGACAGCATCTCTTGCACGCCCCTGTCGTTTTTAAAAAAATTCTGCACCACCAAATTCAAGGTATGTGCAAAACATGGGACGTGCTGGAATTTGCCCATATTTAATGCACACACAATATTGCTGGCGTTGTCCGATGCCACAAATCCACAGGAGAGTCCAATTGGGGTAAGCCATTCTGCGATGATCTTCCTCAGTTGCCGTAAGAGGTTTTTAGCTGTGTGCGTATTCTGGAAAGCGGTGATACAAAGCGTAGCCTGCCTAGGAAAGAGTTGGCGTTTGCGAGATGCTGCTACTGGTGCCGCCGCTGCTGTTCTTGCGGCGGGAGTCCATACATCTACCCAGTGGGCTGTCACAGTCATATAGTCCTGACCCTGCCCTGCTCCACTTGTCCACATGTCCGTGGTTAAGTGGACATTGGGTACAACTGCATTTTTTAGGACACTGGTGAGTCTTTTTCTGACGTCCGTGTACATTCTCGGTATCGCCTGCCTACAGAAGTGGAACCTAGATGGTATTTGGTAACGGGGGCACACTGCCTCAATAAATTGTCTAGTTCCCTGTGAACTAACGGCGGATACCGGACGCACGTCTAACACCAACATAGTTGTCAAGGCCTCAGTTATCCGCTTTGCAGCAGGATGACTGCTGTGATATTTCATCTTCCTCGCAAAGGACTGTTGGACAGTCAATTGCTTACTGGAAGTAGTACAAGTGGGCTTACGACTTCCCCTCTGGGATGACCATCGACTCCCAGCAGCAACAACAGCAGCGCCAGCAGCAGTAGGCGTTACACGCAAGGATGCATCGGAGGAATCCCAGGCAGGAGAGGACTCGTCAGAATTGCCAGTGACATGGCCTGCAGGACTATTGGCATTCCTGGGGAAGGAGGAAATTGACACTGAGGGAGTTGGTGGGGTGGTTTGCGTGAGCTTGGTTACAAGAGGAAGGGATTTACTGGTCAGTGGACTGCTTCCGCTGTCGCCCAAAGTTTTTGAACTTGTCACTGACTTATTATGAATGCGCTGCAGGTGACGTATAAGGGAGGATGTTCCGAGGTGGTTAACGTCCTTACCCCTACTTATTACAGCTTGACAAAGGGAACACACGGCTTGACAAATGTTGTCCGCATTTCTGGTGAAATACTTCCACACCGAAGAGCTGATTTTTTTGGTATTTTCACCAAGCATGTCAACGGCCATATTCCTCCCACGGACAACAGGTGTCTCCCCGGGTGCCTGACTTAAACAAACCACCTCACCATCAGAATCCTCCTTGTCAATTTCCTCCCCAGCGCCAGCAACACCCATATCCTCCTCATCCTGGTGTACTTCAACACTGACATCTTCAATCTGACTATCAGGAACTGGACTGCGGGTGCTCCTTCCAGCACTTGCAGGGGGCATGAAAATGGTGGAAGGCGCATGCTCTTCACGTCCAGTGTTGGGAAGGTCAGGCATCGCAACCGACACAATTGGACTCTCCTTGTGGATTTGGGATTTCGAAGAACGCACAGTTCTTTGCGGTGCTTTTGCCAGCTTGAGTCTTTTCAGTTTTCTAGCGAGAGGCTGAGTGCTTCCATCCTCATGTGAAGCTGAACCACTAGCCATGAACATAGGCCAGGGCCTCAGCCGTTCCTTGCCACTCCGTGTGGTAAATGGCATATTGGCAAGTTTACGCTTCTCCTCCGACAATTTTATTTTAGGTTTTGGAGTCCTTTTTTTACTGATATTTGGTGTTTTGGATTTGACATGCTCTGTACTATGACATTGGGCATCGGCCTTGGCAGACGACGTTGCTGGCATTTCATCGTCTCGGCCATGACTAGTGGCAGCAGCTTCAGCACGAGGTGGAAGTGGATCTTGATCTTTCCCTAATTTTGGAACCTCAACATTTTTGTTCTCCATATTTTAATAGGCACAACTAAAAGGCACCTCAGGTAAACAATGGAGATGGATGGATATTAGTATACAATTATGGATGGACTGCCGAGTGCCGACACAGAGGTAGCTACAGCCGTGGACTATTGTACTGTACTGTGTCTGCTGCTAATATAGACTGGTTGATAATGAGATGTAGTATGTATAAAGAAGAAAGAAAAAAAAACCACGGGTAGGTGGTATACAATTATGGACGGACTGCCGAGTGCCGACACAGAGGTAGCTACAGCCGTGGACTACCGTACTGTGTCTGCTGCTAATATAGACTGGTTGATAATGAGATGTAGTATGTATAAAGAAGAAAGAAAAAAAAAAACCACGGGTAGGTGGTATACAATTATGGATGGACTGCCGAGTGCCGACACAGAGGTAGCTACAGCCGTGGACTACTGTACTGTGTCTGCTGCTAATATAGACTGGTTGATAAAGAGATGTAGTATGTATGTATAAAGAAAAAAGAAAAAAAAACCACGGGTAGGTGGTATACAATTATGGACGGACTGCCGAGTGCCGACACAGAGGTAGCCACAGCCGTGGACTACCGTACTGTACTGTGTCTGCTGCTAATATAGACTGGTTGATAAAGAGATGTAGTATGTATGTATAAAGAAGAAAGAAAAAAAAACACGGGTAGGTGGTATACAATTATGGATGGACTGCCGAGTGCCGACACAGAGGTAGCTACAGCCGTGGACTACTGTACTGTGTCTGCTGCTAATATAGACTGGTTGATAAAGAGATGTAGTATGTATGTATAAAGAAGAAAGAAAAAAAAACCACGGGTAGGTGGTATACAATTATGGACGGACTGCCGAGTGCCGACACAGAGGTAGCTACAGCCGTGGACTACCGTACTGTACTGTGTCTGCTGCTAATATAGACTGGTTGATAAAGAGATGTAGTATGTATGTATAAAGAAGAAAGAAAAAAAACCACGGGTAGGTGGTATACAATTATGGATGGACTGCCGAGTGCCGACACAGAGGTAGCTACAGCCGTGGACTACTGTACTGTGTCTGCTGCTAATATAGACTGGTTGATAAAGAGATGTAGTATGTATGTATAAAGAAGAAAGAAAAAAAAACCACGGGTAGGTGGTATACAATTATGGATGGACTGCCGAGTGCCGACACAGAGGTAGCTACAGCCGTGAACTACCGTACTGTGTCTGCTGCGACTGGATGATAAATAATGATATAAAAAATATATATATATCACTACTGCAGCCGGACAGGTATATATTATATAATGACGGACCTGCTGGACACTGTCTGTCAGCAGAATGAGTTTTTTATAGAATAAAAAAAAAAACACCACACAAGTCACACGACGAGTGTTTAACTTTTTCAGGCAATCACAATATAGTGTACTACTAACTATACTGGTGGTCAGTGTGGTCAGGTCACTGGTCAGTCACACTGGCAGTGGCACTCCTGCAGCAAAAGTGTGCACTGTTTAATTTTAATAATATGTACTCCTGGCTCCTGCTATAACCTATAACTGGCACTGCTCCCCAGTCTCCCCCACAATTATAAGCTGTGTGAGCACAGTCAGATATATACATAGATGATGCAGCACACTGGGCTGAGCAGTGCACACAGATATGGTATGTGACTGAGTCACTGTGTATCGTTTTTTTCAGGCAGAGAACGGATTATATTAAATAAAACTGCACTGTCTGGTGGTCACTGTGGTCAGTCACTACTAAACTCTGCACTCTCTACAGTACTCCTAAGCTCCAGTAAATCAAGTGTCTCTGTCTCAAATCAATCTCACTCTCTCTCTTCTAATCTAAATGGAGAGGACGCCAGCCACGTCCTCTCCCTATCAATCTCAATGCACGTGTGAAAATGGCGGCGACGCGCGGCTCCTTATATAGAATCCGAGTCTCGCGAGAATCCGACAGCGTCATGATGACGTTCGGGCGCGCTCGGGTTAACCGAGCAAGGCGGGAAGATCCGAGTTGCTCGGACCCGTGAAAAAAAACATGAAGTTCGGGCGGGTTCGGATTCCGAGGAACCGAACCCGCTCATCTCTAATACATACTGGTCACAACAATGCAGCAGATATTGAGCACTGATCAGGATACTAGAAGTGACACAGAGCTGCAAGATACAGCAAGGGCCTACTGTACTGTACTATATACGTATACTGTTGGTCACCAAAATGCTGCACTTTCCTACTATATACTGCTCACAATAATGCAGCACAAATATGGAATGGATACTTGCAGTGACATAGAGCTGCAAGATACAGCAATGGCCTACTGTTCAACTATATACTGTTGGTCACCAAAATGCTGCACTGTAATACTATATATACTGCTCACAAAAATGCAGCACAGATATGGAATGGATACTTGCAGTGACAAAGAGCTGCAAGATACAGCAATGGCCTACTGTACAACTATATACTGTTCGTCACTAAAATGCTGTACTGTAATACTATATATACTGCTCACAAAAATGCAGCACAGATATGGAATGGATACTTGCAGTGACACAGAGCTGCAAGATACAGCAATGGCCTACTGCACTATACAACTATGTACTGTTGGTCACAAAAATGCTGCACTGTAATACTATATATACTGCTCACAAAAAGGCAGCACAGATATGGAATGGATACTTGCAGTGACACAGAGCTGCAAGATACAGCAGTGGCCTACTGTACAACTATATACTGTTGGTCACCAAAATGCTGCACTGTAATACTATATATACTGCTCACAAAAATGCAGCACAGATATGGAATGGATACTTGCAATGACACAGAGCTGCAAGATACAGCAATGGCCTACTGTACAACTATATACTGTTGGTCACTAAAATGCTGCACTGTAATACTATATATACTGCTCACAATAATGCAGCACAGATATGGAATGGATACTTGCAGTGACACAGAGCTGCAAGATACAACAATGGCCTACTGTACAACTATATACTATTGGTCACCAAAATGCTGCACTGTAATACTATATATACTGCTCACAAAAATGCACCACAGATATGGAATGGATACTTGCAGTGACACAGGGCTGCAAGATACAGCAATGGCCTACTGTACAACTATATACTGTTGGTCACCAAAATGCTGCACTGTAATACTATATAAACTGCTCACAAAAATGCAGCCAAGATATGGAATGGATACTTGCAGTGACACAGAGCTGCAAGACACAGCAATGGCCTACTGTACTGTACAACTATGTACTGTTGGTCACCAAAATGCTGCACTGTAATACTATATATACTGCTCACAAAAATGCAGCACAGATATGGAATGGATACTTGCAGTGACACAGAGCTGCAAGATACAGCAATGGCCTACTGTACAACTATATACTGTTGGTCACCAAAATGCTGCACTGTAATACTATATATATACTGCTCACAAAAATGCAGCACAGATATGGAATGGATACTTGCAATGACACAGAGCTGCAAGATACAGCAATGGCCTACTGTACAACTATATACTGTTGGTCACCAAAATGCTGCACTGTAATACTATATATACTGCTCACAATAATGCAGCACAGATATGGAATGGATACTTGCAGTGACACAGAGCTGCAAGATACAGCAATGGCCTACTGTACAACTATATACTGTTGGTCACCAAAATGCTGCACTGTAATACTATATATACTGCTCACAATAATGCAGCACAGATATGGAATGGATACTTGCAGTGACACAGAGCTGCAAGATACAGCAATGGCCTACTGTACTGTACTACTATTATACTGGTGGTCCCCACTCCCCACAATAAAGCACACTGAGCACAGATAATTGCAGCACACTGAGCACAGTGCAGCCACATCCTCTCCCTTCAATCCCCAATGCACGAGTGAAAATGGCGGCGACACGCGGCTCTTTATATAGATTACGAATCTCGCGAGAATCCGAAAGCGGGATGATGACGTTCGGGCGCGTTCGGGTTAACCGAGCAAGGTGGGAAGATCCGAGGCTGTCTCGGAACCGTGTAAAATAGGTGAAGTTCGGAGGGGTTCGGCTCTCGAGGAACCGAACCCGCTCATCTCTACTATATATACCCCTCTTATGATACCTCCCCTAACTACCCTGATAGGATAAACTAAAACACAACCAAAACCCCTCAAGGGGGAGCTAATCTACCTAGCAAACAGTTCTCTTCTTTAGCCCATCACAAACCAAAGACTCCTTATATAATTTCGTGCCTATACACTCATTTACTCTTCTCAAATGTCTAAAAATCACTTTCTTGTATCTAATATTTTTTCGATATAGTATTCTTTATATATTGGATGTAACTTGACAGACAATATACAGTAACTAATTTGCACTCGGATAAATAGACTCCAATACTGTATGTTTTTTTTTTTAAACTATATTGCGTACAGTCAGCTAGTGAGACTTTAGTTGAAAGCTTGGCAGGTTGGGGTGGTGTAATTCTGTGTTGCATAAAACTTTTCAGTGTTTTTTTTTTAATTATGACATTTAGGGGGTACAAAGAACATGCCTCTGTAGATTCTCATAGCAAAGACTTTAAGGTCAAATGGAGCAGGTGCGTTTTTGCAAATAAGAATGTTAGGGGCTAAGAGACCACCTAGTTTTCAGCAAAGTAATTACAGAAGATTAAACAAAATGCCAGCACAAAATTGAGGTGATGAAAGTGCAGAAGTACATAAAAAAATATATATAAGGGAACACTATGCAGCTGGAAGATGATTGGGTTATGTATTATCTATGAGATAATATGCTTTTGATTACTGCAAGTTTAACAACTGGTATATGGCATGCTGGTTAGTATTCTGTTTACCATTGGATACATTTTCATGGTCAAGTTAATTCCCATCAAATGGTTGGGCCAGCTGTGATAATGTAGAATATAATTGAGGTCAACTGTCAGCTCATGAAAATGGGTGATAAATCCAGTTTTATCAGAGATGATAATTTCCTTATTAGAGAGTAATATAACCCATGTGTCTGTGTATGTATATTGGCTGCTATGGAGAAAGACAACTAGTACAGGATCACAGATGTGACAGATAAAAATAGATAGAAAACAAGCATTTTGTTTCCCCCAGCACCCTGAATGATACAAGTAACCAGATTTAAATCCTACACAATATTAGAATTCAGAGTTCTTGGTTACATATATTTGAGAAAATGTTTGAATAAGCCCCCAAGCCTCGTTAAGGTCTCTCTGTATATTGAGGGTCACTAGCGCTATATCTAGGTGCAGGATGCGGCACCCCAAAAATAGGCATAAGCCATAAAGCCCAGGGCAGAATACCAGTGAAAATGGGGTTGCTTTTAGCCTAGATATATTAAGTAAGGAGCCATTATCATGTGGCTCCTTGCTGGTTAATCATAGACCCAGATTGGGGTAATGGAGTTGTGGGGTGCAGTGCCCCTGGATTGGCTGGGCTGGATGGCACTAGTGTGGCTTACTATTACATTCTATTAACACATATCACTTACTAATTTCTTCACTAACACGTTTCTTTATTTTAATTACATCTCATTATTTTTGTATCACTTTCTAGTGATACAAAAATAAGCTTCGGCTTCCTAACACTAATTTATTAACACTATAGTATTTTTGCTGGTATGCTGCCCTGGGCTTTCTGGCTAATGCTGATTTTTTTGGGTGCCACTCCCTGCACCTAGATATAGCGCTAGGGACCCCAAATATATAGAGAGGCCTTGACGTGGCTTTGGGGCTTATTCATACATTTGCACAAATATATGTAACCAAGAGCTCTGAATTCTAAAATTGTGTAGGATTTAAATCTGGTTACTGGTATCATTCAGGATGCTGGGGGAAACAAAATGCTTTATTTCTTGCTAAGAAGTACCCTTTCTTTCAAGCACTTGAGTGATATCACTAAGCTAATTGAGCTTCTACCACTATATATGTCAGATAAAAATTAGAGATTAGCGGGTTCGGATCCCTGAGAACAAAACCCCCCCGAACTTCACTACCCAAGCCTGGATCCGAGCCTGGTTCGAGTTTTCCCAGCTGACTCGGAAACCAGACTGAGGCAAAACGTCATCATCCCGCTGTCGCAGGGTTTGGATTCCATATAAGGAGCCGCGCATCGCAGCCATTTTCAATCCGGCATTGGAGAGTGTAGCGAGAGGACATATCTCCATCCTCAGTGTCCTGCATCAGTACAGTGGTGGTGTCTTGTGCTGTATCAGTCCAGTCACAGTGGTGGTATCCTCTGCTGCCATATGTCCAGTGCTGCTGTATAAGTCCAGTCCAGTGGTGCTGTGTTGTGCTGCATCAGTACAGTGGTGGTGTATTGTGCTGCATCAGTCCAGACACAGTGGTGGTGTCCTCTGCTGCCATATGTCCAGTGCTGCTGTATAAGTCCAGTACATTGCAGTGGTGCTGTGTTATCCTGCATCGGGGAGTACGGATGGTGTAATGGTTAGCATTACCGCCTCACAGCACTGAGGTCATGGGTTCGATTCCCACCATGGCCCTAACCGTGTGGAGTTTGTATATTCTCCCCGTACTTGCGTGGGTTTCCTCCGGGTACTACGGTTTCCTCCCACAATCCAAAAATATACTGGTAGGTTAATTGGCTCCTAACAAAAATTAACCCTAGCATGAATGTGATAGGGAATATAGATTGTAAGCTCCAATGGGGCAGGGACTGATGTGAATGGGCAAATATTCTCTGTACAGCGCTGCGGAATATGTGTGCGCTATATGAATAACTGTTAATATATAAATAAATAAATAAATAAATAAAAAGTCAGTCCAGTGGTGGTGTCCCTGTGCTGCTGTATATGTCCAGTGGTACTGCCGTGTATATGTCCAGTGGTACTACCGTATATATGTCCAGTGATACTGCCGTATATGTCCAGTGATACTGCCATATAATTCCAGTGGTACTGGCATATAAATCCAGTGATACTGCCATATAAATCAAGTCCAGTGATACTGCCGTATAAATCCAGTGGTAATGCCGTATATGTCAAGTAATGCTGCCGTATATGTCCAGTGATACTGCCATATATGGCCAGCGGTACTGCCGTATAAATCCAGTGATACTGCTGTATATGTGTAGTGGTACTGCAATTTAATTCCAGTGATACTGCTGTATATGTCCAGTGGTACTGCCGTATAAATCCAGTGGTACTGGTGTATAATTCCAGTGATCCTGCGGTATAATTCCAGTGGTACTGGCGTATAAATCCAGTGATACTGCCATATAATTCCAGTGGTACTGGCATATAAATCCAGTGATACTGCCATATAAATCAAGTCCAGTGGTACTGCCGTATAAGTCTAGTGGTTCTGCCATATAATTCCAGTGATACTGCTGTATAATTCCAGTGATACTACTGTATAATTCCAGTTGCACTGGCATATAAATCCAGTGATACTGAAGTATAAATCCAGTCCAGTGGTATTGCCATATAAATCCAGTGGTACTGCTGTATAATTCCAGTGATACTGTCGTATAATTCCAGTGGTACTGGCATATAAATCCAGTGATACTGTCGTATAAATACAGTCCAGTTGTACTGCCGTATAAGTCCAGTGGTACTGACCTGGGCTGTATATTATGTATTCCATTTAAAAGGGGTTATTAATATTTAATCCAAATTTTTTTACAGGGTTTGCCCTGTGTGGTGTAGGGATATGCTGTCCTGTGCCATATATTGTGTTAGATAACTCCAGAAAAATAATGAAGAACAAAATTTTGGAGGATAAAATAGGGAAAGATCAAGAACTACTTCCTTCTAGTGCTGAAGCTGCTGCCACTAGTCATGACATAGACGATGAAATGCCATCAATGTCGTCTGCCAAGGCCGATGCCTAATGTGATAGCAGAGGGCATGTAAAATCCAAAAAGCCAAAGATCAGTAAAAAGACCCCTCAAAAAAATTTTTTAAAATGGTCTGAGGAGAAATGTAAATTTGCCAATATGCCATTTACTACATGGAGTGGCAAGGCCTATTTTAATGCTTCACATGATGATGGAAGCCCTCATCCTCTTGCTAAAAAAATTACAAGAATTAAGCTAGCAAAAGCACAGCAAAGAACTGTGCATTCTAAGATGGTACCACAAATCCCCAAGAAGAGTCCAAGTGTGTCGGTGGTTGCGATGCCTGACCTTCCCAACACTGGACGGGAAGAGGTGGCTCTTTCCACCATTTGCACACCCTCGGCAAGTGCTGGAAGTAGCACCCACAGTCCAGTTTCTGATATTCAAATTGATGATGTCACAGTTGAAGTACATCAGGATGAGGATATGGGTGTTGCTGGAGCTGAGGAGGAAGTTGACGATGAGGATACTGATGGTGATGTGGTTTGTTTAAATCAGGCACCGTGGAGACACCTGTTGTCCGTGGGATGAATAAACCCATTGTGATGCCTGGGCAAAATACCAAAAAAGCCACCTCTTCGTTGTGGAATTATTTCTCCTCAAATCCGGAAAGCAGCTGTCAAGCCATGTTTTGCCTCTGTCAATCCGTAATAAGTAGGGGTAAGAACGTTAACCACCTAGGAACATCCTCCCTTATATGTCACCTGCTGCGCATTCATAAGAAGTCAGTGTCAAGTTGTTGAACTTTGGGTAAGAGCATAAGCAGTCCACTGACACCTAAATCCCTTCTTCCTCTTGTACCCAAGCTGCTGCAAGCCACACCACCAACTCCCTCAACGTCAACTTCCTCCTCAGTGAGGAACATCAGTAGCCCTGCAGGCCATATCACTGGCAAGACTGAGGAGTCCTCTCCTAACCGGGATTCCTTCAGAGGATCCTTGAGTGGTACGCCTACTGCTGCTGTTTCTGGCGCTGCTGTTGTTGCTGCTGGGAGTCGATCGTCATCCCAGAGAGGAAGTTGGAAGATCACTTGTACTACTTCAAGTAAGCAATTGACTGTCCAACAGTCCTTTGTGAGGAAGATTAAATCTGACAGCAGTCATCCTGTTGCAAAGTGGATAACTGAGGCCTTGACAGCTATGTTGGTGTTAGACATGCGTCCGGTATCCGCCATTAGTTCAGTGGGACTTAAAAAATTGATGGAGGTAGTGTGTCCCATCTAGGTTTCACTTCACTAGTCAGGCGATACCGAGAATGTACAGAGACTCAGTGTCCTAAAAAATGCAGTTGTACCCACTGTCCACTTAACCATGGACATGTGGACAAGTGGAACAGGGCAGACTAAGGACTATATGACTGGGTAGATGTATTGCCTCACGCAGCAACAACAACAGCAGCGGCACCAGTAGCAGCATCTCACAAACGCCAACTTGTTCCTAGGCAGGCTATGCTATGTATCACCGCTTTCCGAAAGAGGCACACTGCTGACAACCTCTTACGGAAACTGAGGGACATCATCGCACAATGGCTGACCCCAAACAGACTCTCCTGGGGATCAATGACATGTCTACTGTCACTGCATATGATTCTGTCACCATTAAAAGAATGGTGGAGGATTATATGAGTGACAGCATCCAAGTAGGCATGTCAGACACATACATATGCTGGCAGGAAAAAGAGGCAATTTGGATGCCCTTGCACAAACTGACTTTATTTGACCTAAGTTGCCCCCTCTCCAGTGTGTACTCGAAAGAGTGTTTAGTGCAGCCTGTAACCTTGTCAGCAATCAGCATAGGAGGTTACATAATTTGGAGAAGATGATGTTCATCAAAATTAATGATATATTCCTCCGGGAAGACCTTTACCAGCAATTGCCTCCAGAAAGTACACAGGGACCTGTGATGGTGGATTCCAGTGTGGACGAATTAATACTCTGTGAGGAGGAGGATGTACACACTGAAAGGGGTGAGGAATCAGAGGATGAGGTCGACATCTTGCCTCTGTAGACGCAGTTTGTGCAAGGAGAGATTGATTGCTTCTTTTTTGGTGAGGGCCCAAACCAACCAGTCATTTCAGCCACAGTCGTGTGGCAGACCCTGTCGCTGAAATTATGGGTTTGTTAAAGTGTGCATGTCCTGTTTATACAACATAAGGATGGGTGGGTATGGCCCAAGGACAATTCCAACTTGCACCTCTTTTTCTTCTTTGCATCATGTGCTGCTTGCGGACTAGTTTTTTAAAGTGCCATCCTGTCTGACACTGACGTACAACTCCAGGGGTACTTTCGTATAAGTCCAGGGGTACTTCCGTATATGTCCAGTCCAGTGGTGCTGTCTTGTGCTGCATCAGTCCAGTGGTGGTGTCTTGTGCTGCCATAATTCCAGTGGTGGTGTCCTGTGCTGTATATTATTTACTCCAAATAAAAGGGTTATATACATTACTTATATTATTATCCAAATAATTTTTACAGGGTTTGCTCTGTGTGATGTTGGGGTACGCTCGCCTGTGCTTCATATTATTTTAATAGCTCCAAATAAAAGGGTTATTATCTAAATTAATTTTACAGGCTTTGCCATGTGTGTGTGTGTGGTTTAGAGGTACGCTCTCCTGTATATTGTGTGTGTATGACATCTGGGCAAATTCCAGCATGTCCCATGTTGTTTGTGCCACACACTTGTGTTGCTTAGTTTAGTCATACAGCTACCTCATTGCACCTCTTTTTCTTCTTTGCATAATGTGCTTTTTGGGGCCTAGTTTTTTTAAGTGCCATCCTGTCTGCAAATGCAGTGCCACTCCTAGATGGGCCAGGTGTTTGTGCCACACACTTGTGTCGCTTAGCTCAGTCATACAGCTACCTCATTGCACCTCTTTTACTTCTTTGCGTGATGTGCTGTTTGGGGCCTATTTTTTAAATATGCCATCATATCTGACATTGCAGTGCCACTCCTAGATGGTCCAGGTGTTTGTGCCGCACACTTGTGTTGCTTAGCTTAGTCATCCAGCCTACTCGGTGCAACCTTTTGGCCTAAAAACAATATTGTGAGGTGTGAGATGTTCAGAATATACTGGAAATGAGTGGAAATAAATGTTATTGAGGATACAGTATGATCAAAATTACCCCCAAATTCTGTGATTTTAGCTGTTTTTTTCAAAAATCATCCAGACCCAAAACCAAAAGCAAAACACGAAAGGGTGGTTTTTGCAAAACCAATCCAGATCCAAAACACGAGCGGGGAATTAGAACCAAAACCAAAACACAAAACACGAAAAGTGCCCGCCGCACATCTCTAAAAAAATAGATGTTTCTGCAATGGCTGCTGCATCTTTGCGGCTGTGTGATAATCTGTTGATGACGCAGGATGCATCTTTAAAAGATGTTTTTTGTGGGCTTCCCTGATTTGCTGCTGCATCTAAAGTGGCAGCATCAGATCATCTGCTTGAACATCGGTCATCTGAATAACCCTCAGGTTACTCAGGATTGCCAGGAAATTCACGCTTTCATTTTCTGTAACACCATCCGTTGCTGACCATCTCTGCACCCAAACTGGGGCAGCCTATGAGGCTGCAATGTCCAGGGCACTGCAAGTGATCTTGTAGAGCAAGATCTCCCACCATCAGATTTGTGTGCTTCTCTGAATTAGGCCCTGAGACAATAACAAAGTGTTCCATTGCAGTACAGTTTGGGTATCCTATATCTGAAATTTAAAAAATCTAAATATTCCGAAAACTGGAATATTTGGGTCTGTTGTAACGTTATGACATCACTAGTATCACTGGTTATTGACTGCCAGTGTGGGAGTGGCTTTACACCCTTTCCCTTACCGGTTATTGCTCTGCCAGAACATGGATCACCCTGCAAAGCAAGCTGGACCACGCTGCAGACACCTCTGTACCCCCTGCGGGACCCCATGCAACCTGTGGATGCCACAGGACCCCCCTGCACTTCTGCCAGACCTCTCGCACCCCCATTGATGCCGTCGTAACACCGACCATCGGATATTCCAAATACCTCAACAAATCCTATGTCCTTGTCCCAAGCATTTCAGATATGGGAGACTCAACCTGTACATGCTGGTTAAGGTAAGATAGATAGATACCCTAGTCACATGAAATTGCATCCACTGGCCCCCTTACTGTAACCCGTGAAGGCTCCTGTGCATGCAAAAAGGGCGCCAGTACTTACTGAAAAGAGGAGATTGAGAAAAGGCAGATGCTGCTGCTCCCAGTTTATAAGGATAATTGCATTCCTTACAATAGACAACAAAAGAAATTTACAGGGAAATAAAAATCCCTGTAAAAAACCAAGAGCGCTGCCACTGTCCATTAATACCACAATTAGTAATTATAAATCTTCAAACACTTTCATAAATCTTTTATTCCCAAAAATAATTTTCAGAAAAATATATATACACTGCTGCAGCATATATTAAAATACAATTAACATATATTAAATACACATTTAGATTCCCTAGAGGCTCGCCAGTATTCCTTGATACAGTATATCCTAATCATATGTTTAGACCACAAATGGGTCCACTACCTCATTCAGTGGAAAAGTGTCCACTAGATGGTTAGATAGATAGATAGATAGATAGATAGATAGATAGATAGAATGAATGAATAGAGAGATAGATAGATACAGTAGATATGATATATATAGATATGATATAGATAGATTCTGTACCACTATCTATCTATCTATCTATCTATCTATCTATCTATCTATCTATCTATCTATCTATCTATCTATCTATTTTCTGTCTGTCTGTCTGTCTGTCTGTTTATTTATATATAGCAAAAGATGAATTACTTTTTTTTTTATAAAATGCAGTTAAGTTTTAATACTAATGAAGAAATGACCTCTCTTACAAACTAATGCTACTGTATGACTAATTGATAATGACATTTGAATCGATAATCTTGCTGAATTTTACCGTTTCTATTCAAAATCATCTAATTACTGATTAATATATTTTAATTTATAAAATGAACAAAGTACATGCAAACAGTTTACAAAATGTGAATGCAGTACACACTTACAGTTTATAATACATGCAAAAATACATGCATATAGTTTAGCAAACATGCTGTACACAGAATACAGTAAGCATACAGTTTAATACTGTATATACATACTGTATATGCTACACGGCATACTTTTATAAGAACATAAAATAAATTACCTGCAAGGTGGTATCAATTCATGAATGCTGTATAAGACAATATTATCTTGCAGTGATATAAAACGGTTGCACTAATGCTGAAGTATGGGATTAACACCTTAGTATATTCACACCATGGTATGGCATTTCAACCTGGAAATACAGCGCCAGTTGTAATGTGTGAAGAGACAGCTAATGCAAGCTGAATTATAAAAAAAAACTATTTAAATTGAGAAGAAAGCTAAGAAAAAAAGGATAACAGAAAAAAATTTTTTATCTTTGTATTTTCTTCACCTAAGACTCCCAGTCTTAGGTGAAGAAAATACAAAGATAAAAAAAATATTTATATAGATAAGGAGGAATTTCTAAACCCAAGAACCACAACAGTGTTAACATACCGCCCACCCATCCCGATTTTGGCAGGACAGTCCTATTTTTTGGGACTGTGCTGCTGTCCAACCCGCAGGCCGCAGTATCCCGTGGTGGTGGTGGGAGCAGTTGAGTGACCCTCTCTCACTCGCTGTTCAGGGGAGGCAGAGGGGCTGTGTGCATGGACAACAGTATACAGAGCGCTAGACATGTCCCCACAATGACAAAAATGGGAGGCATGGCACGTGATCGCATCATTCCCATGAATCCACACACCTTTTATGTGGCCACGCCCTCTTTCTGGTCACAAGCATCTTCGGTGCATGCAAGAGCCCAGACCTGCCTACTCACAATGTTGGGAGGCATGGTGTCAATAACAGACTACAGTCTCACAGGTTGTAGTAAACTATACAAAGTCACTGACCGGATTAAGAAATTCTGATGTACCCGCATTATTATGTCTTTTTATTGATGATCATCATCATCATCCTCATTGGGAGGAATGTCAGGTTTATGTCTTCTGCCTGCTGCATAGCTTCTGCCTGCTGTTAGGTCAGATCTGTCATTACAAAGGCAGAATGTATCTAGCAGCATGACACACCAGCACCTTATAGATTCACAGATAACACAGGAGGTAGGATAATAGCTAAGATACAGCAATACCACTCACCGTGCACCCCCTCTCCACACGCATTGCTCTCCTACACTATCCCACACCCACTAATCCCCACTACCCCTCACCCTGCACCCCCTCTCCACACGCACTGCTCTCCTACACTATCCCACACCTGCTACACCCACTACACCTCACCCTGCACCCCCTCTCCACACGTACTGCTCTCCTACACTACCCCACACCCACTACTTCCCACTACCCCTCACCCTGCACTTCCCTCTCCACACGCATTGCTCTCCTACACTATCCCACACCCACTAATCCCCACTACCCCTCACCCTGCACCCCCTCTCCACACACACTGCTATCCTACACTATCCCACACCCGCTACTCCCCACTACCCCTCACCCTGCACCCCCTCTCCACACGTACTGCTCTCCTACACTAACCCACACCCACTACTTCCCACTACCCCTCACCCTGCACTTCCCTCTCCACACACACTGCTCTCCTACACTATCCCACACCCGCTACTTCCCATTACCCCTCACCCTGCACTTCCCTCTCCACACGCATTGCTCTCCTACACTATCCCAAACCCGCTACTTCCCACTACCCCTCACCCTGCAACCCCTCTCCACACGCACTTGTCTCCCACACTATCCCAAACCCGCTACTTCCCACTACCCCTCACCATGCACCCCCTCTCCACACGCACTGCTCTCCTACACTATCCCACACCTGCTACTCCCCACTACCACTCACCCTGCACCCCCTCTCCACACGCACTGCTCTCCTACACTGCCCCACACCCACTACTTCCCACTACCCCTCAGCATGCACCCCCTCTCCACACGCACTGCTCTCCTACACTATCCCAAACCCGCTACTTCCCACTACCACTCACCCTGCACTTCCCTCTCCACACGCAATACTCTCCTACACTATCCCACACAAACTACTTCCCACTACCCCTCACCATGCACCCCCTCTCCACACGCATTGCTCTCCTACACTATCCCACACCCGCTACTCCCTACTACCCCTCACCCTGCACCCCCTCTCCACACGCACTGCTCTCCTACACTACCCCACACCCACTACTTCCCACTACCCCTCACCCTGCACTTCCCTCTCCACACACACTGCTCTCCTACACTATCCCACACCCGCTACTTCCCATTACCCCTCACCCTGCACTTCCCTCTCCACACGCATTGCTCTCCTACACTATCCCAAACCCGCTACTTCCCACTACCCCTCAACCTGCACCCTCTCTCCACACGCACTTGTCTCCTACACTATCCCAAACCCGCTACTTCCCACTACCCCTCACCATGCACCCCCTCTCCACACGCACTGCTCTCCTACACTATCCCAAACCCGCTACTTCCCACTACCACTCACCCTGCACTTCCCTCTCCACACGCATTGCTCTCCTACACTATCCCACACCCACTAATCCCCACTACCCCTCACCCTGCACCCCCTCTCCACACACACTGCTCTCCTACACTATCCCACACCCGCTACTCCCCACTACCCCTCACCCTGCACCCCCTCTCCACACGTACTGCTCTCCTACACTACCCCACACCCACTACTTCCCACTACCCCTCACCCTGCACTTCCCTCTCCACACACACTGCTCTCCTACACTATCCCACACCCGCTACTTCCCATTACCCCTCACCCTGCACTTCCCTCTCCACACGCATTGCTCTCCTACACTATCCCAAACCCGCTACTTCCCACTACCCCTCACCCTGCACCCCCTCTCCACACGCACTTGTCTCCTACACTATCCCAAACCCGCTACTTCCCACTACCCCTCACCATGCACCCCCTCTCCACACGCACTGCTCTCCTACACTATCCCACACCTGCTACTCCCCACTACCACTCACCCTGCACCCCCTCTCCACACGCACTGCTCTCCTACACTGCCCCACACCCACTACTTCCCACTACCCCTCAGCATGCACCCCCTCTCCACACGCACTGCTCTCCTACACTATCCCAAACCCGCTACTTCCCACTACCACTCACCCTGCACTTCCCTCTCCACACGCAATACTCTCCTACACTATCCCACACAAACTACTTCCCACTACCCCTCACCATGCACCCCCTCTCCACACGCATTGCTCTCCTACACTATCCCACACCCGCTACTCCCTACTACCCCTCACCCTGCACCCCCTCTCCACACGCACTGCTCTCCTACACTACCCCACACCCACTACTTCCCACTACCCCTCACCCTGCACTTCCCTCTCCACACACACTGCTCTCCTACACTATCCCACACCCGCTACTTCCCATTACCCCTCACCCTGCACTTCCCTCTCCACACGCATTGCTCTCCTACACTATCCCAAACCCGCTACTTCCCACTACCCCTCAACCTGCACCCTCTCTCCACACGCACTTGTCTCCTACACTATCCCAAACCCGCTACTTCCCACTACCCCTCACCATGCACCCCCTCTCCACACGCACTGCTCTCCTACACTATCCCAAACCCGCTACTTCCCACTACCACTCACCCTGCACTTCCCTCTCCACACGCATTGCTCTCCTACACTATCCCACACCCACTAATCCCCACTACCCCTCACCCTGCACCCCCTCTCCACACACACTGCTCTCCTACACTATCCCACACCCGCTACTCCCCACTACCCCTCACCCTGCACCCCCTCTCCACACGTACTGCTCTCCTACACTACCCCACACCCACTACTTCCCACTACCCCTCACCCTGCACTTCCCTCTCCACACACACTGCTCTCCTACACTATCCCACACCCGCTACTTCCCATTACCCCTCACCCTGCACTTCCCTCTCCACACGCATTGCTCTCCTACACTATCCCAAACCCGCTACTTCCCACTACCCCTCACCCTGCACCCCCTCTCCACACGCACTTGTGTCCTACACTATCCCAAACCCGCTACTTCCCACTACCCCTCACCATGCACCCCCTCTCCACACGCACTGCTCTCCTACACTATACCAAACCCGCTACTTCCCACTACCACTCACCGTGCACCCCCTCTCCACACGCACTGCTCTCCTACACTATCCCACACCCGCTACTTCTCACTACCCCTCACCCTGCACCCCCTCTCCACACGCACTGCTCTCCTACACTATCCCACACCCGCTACTCCCCACTACCCCTCACCATGCACCCCCTCTCCACACGCACTGCTCTCCTACACTATCCCACACCCGCTACTTCCCACTACCCCTCACCCTGCACCCCCTCTCCACACGCACTGCTCTCCTACACTATCCCACACCCGCTACTCCCCACTACCCCTAACCCTGCACCCCCTCTCCACACGTACTGCTCTCCTACACTGCCCCACACCCGCTACTTCCCACTACCCCTCACCCTGCACCCCCTCTTCACACGTACTGCTCTCCTACACTGCCCCACACTCACTACTCCCCACTACCCATCACCTGCATCCCCTCTCCACATGCATTGCTCTCCTACACTATCCCACACCCGCTACTTCCCACTACCTCTCACCCTGCACCCCCTTTCCACACGTACTGCTCTCCTACACTGCCCCACACCCGCTACTTCCCACTACCCCTCACCCTGCACCCCCTCTCCACACGTACTGCTCTCCTACACTACCCCACACCCACTACTTCCCACTACCCCTCACCCTGCATCCCCTCTCCACACGCACTGCTCTCCTACACTACCCCACACCCACTACTTCCCACTAGCTCTCACCCTGCACCCCCTTTCCACACGCACTGCTCTCCTACACTATCCCACACCCGCTACTCCCCACTACCTCTCACCCTGCACCCCTTCTCCACACGCACTGCTCTCCTACACTATCCCACACCTGCTACTCCCCACTATTGGGGGCAGTATGTATATCTGGCACTATTGGGGCAGTTTATGTATCTGCCACTATTGTGGGCAATATGTGTAACTGGCACTATTGGGGGTAGTATGTGTTACTGGCACTATACTGGGGACATTATGTGATCTGACAATATACTGTGGACATTATGTGCAAGGCTGTAATTGTGTCTGTGTGTGTGTGTGCATAGAGGGATGTGTGAAAACACAACTGTGAGTTTCAAGGCTCTGCTTCTTAGGCTACTGGACACCATTAGCTCCAGAGGGATCGGTACGCAGGTCTCACCCTTGCCGTCCGTCCCAGAGCCGCGCCGCCGTCCTCCTCACAGAGCCGGAAGATAGAAGCCGGGTGAGTATGAGAAGAAAAGAAGACTTCAAAGGCGGCAGAAGACTTCATGATATTCACTGAGGTAACGCACAGTGGTGAAGCTGTGCGCCATTGCTCCCATACACCTCACACCTGGCAGTCACTGTAAGGGTGCAGGGCGCAGGGGGCGCGCCCTGGGCAGCATATAACACTCTTTCTGGCAAAAATAGACATATATACAGTTGGGCACTGTATATATAATGAGCCCCCGCCAGTTTCAGTATATTTGAGCGGGACAGAAGCCCGCCGCCGAGGGGGCGGGGCTTCTCCCTCAGCACTCACCAGCGCCATTTTCTCCACAGCACAGCGCTGAGAGGAAGCTCCCCGGACTCTCCCCTGCTTAACCACGGTGAAAGAGGGTTTTGAAGAAGGGGGGGCACATAATTTGGCGCATTTATACATGTACAAACAGCACTACTGGGTAAACATATATTTATATAGTGTTTTTTCCTGGGTCATATAGCGCTGGGTGTGTGCTGGCATACTCTCTCTCTGTCTCTCCAAAGGGCCTTGTGGGGGAACTGTCTTCAGATAAGAGGATTCCCTGAGTGTGTGGTGTGTCGGTACGCGTGTGTCGACATGTCGGAGGTAGAAGGCTTTCAGAGGGAGGAGGAGGAGAGAATGAGTGTGGTGTCTCCGTCGACAACGCCGACACCTGACTGGATGGATATGTGGAAGGTTTTAAGTGCTAATGTAAATTTATTGCACAAAAGATTAGACAAAGCTGAAGCTAGGGAACAGCCAGGGAGTCAACCCATGTCTGTCCCTATGTCGCAGGGACCTTCGGGGTCTCAAAAGCGCCCACTATCCCAAATTGTAGACACAGATACCGACACGGATTCTGACTCCAGTGTCGACTACGATGATGCAAAATTACAGCCAAAAGTGGCTAAATGTATTCGATATATGATCATTGCAATAAAAGATGCTTTGCATATCACAGAGGAACCCCCTGTCCCTGACACGAGGGTACACATGTATAAGGGGAAGAAACCTGAGGTAACCTTTCCCCCCTCACATGAGTTGAATGAATTATGTGAAAAAGCTTGGGAATCTCCAGACAAAAAACTGCAGATTCCCAAAAGGATTCTTATGGCGTATCCTTTCCCGCCAACGGACAGTATACGGTGGGAATCCTCCCCTAAGGTGGATAAGGCATTAACACGCTTATCCAAAAAGGTAGCGCTGCCATCCCAAGATACGGCTACCCTCAGGGACCCTGCTGACCGCAAGCAGGAGGTTATCTTGAAGTCCATTTACACACATTCTGGTACCTTACTGAGACCGGCGATTGCGTCGGCCTGGGTTTGTAGCGCGGTAGCAGCATGGATAGATATCTTATCAGCGGATATTGAGACCCTAGATAAGGATACCATTTTATTGACCCTGGGACATATAAAAGATGCGGTCTTATATATGAGAGATGCTCAAAGAGACAGTCTACTGGGTTCTAGAATCAACGCGATGTCCATTTCTGCTAGACGAGTCCTATGGACCCGGCAATGGACAAGTGATGCCGACTCAAAGAGGCATATTGAGGTTTTACCTTACAAGGGTGAGGAATTGTTTGGGGAAGGTCTCTTGGACCTGGTCTCCACAGCTACAGCTGGTAAATCTAATTTTCTACCTCATATTCCCTCACAGCCTAAGAAAGCGCCACATTATCAAATGCAGTCCTTTCGATCACAAAGAAACAAGAAAGTATGAGGTGCATCCTTTCTTGCCAGAGGTAAGGGCAGAGGAAAAAAGCTGGATAACACAGCTAGTTCCCAGGAACAGAAGTCCTCCCCAACCTCTACAAAATCCACCGCATGACGCTGGGGCTCCACTACAGGAGTCTGCCCCAGTGGGGCCACGTCTTCGAGGGTTCAGCCACATCTGGGTTCACTCACAGGTGGATCCCTGGGCAATAGAAATTGTTTCCCAGGGTTACAAGCTGGAATTCGAAGAGGTGCCTCCTTGCCGGTTTTTCAGATCGGCCCTACCAGCTTCTCCCCCGGAAAGGGAGATAGTGTTAAATGCAATTCAAAAATTGTATCTTCAACAGGTGGTGGTCAAGGTTCCCCTGCTTCAACAAGGAAGGAGATATTACTCAACTCTATTTGTGGTCCCGAAACCGGACGGTTCGGTCAGACCCATTTTAAATTTAAAATCCCTGAATCTATACTTGAAGATGTTCAAGTTCAAGATGGAATCGCTCAGAGCAGTGATCGCCAGCCTGGAAGGGGGGGATTTTATGGTATCTCTGGACATAAAGGATGCATACCTTCATGTTCCCATTTATCCACCTCATCAGGCGTACCTGAGATTTGCGGTACAGGATTGTCATTACCAATTTCAGACGTTGCCGTTTGGGCTTTCCACGGCCCCGAGAATTTTCACCAAGGTAATGGCGGAAATGATGGTGCTCCTGCGCAAGCAAGGTGTCACAATATCCCGTACTTGGACGATCTCCTCATAAAAGCGAGATCAAGAGAGCAGTTACTGAACAGTGTGTCACTTTCACTGAAGGTGTTACAGCAACACGGCTGGATTCTCAATATTCCGAAGTCGCATTTGGTTCCTACGACTCGTCTGACTTTCTTGGGCTTGATTCTGGATACAGACCAGAAAAAGGTTTATCTTCCGATAGAAATAGCTCAGGAACTGATGACTCTAGTCAGGAACTTATTGAAGCCAAAACAGGTGTCAGTGCACCACTGCACTCGAGTCCTGGGAAAGATGGTGGCATCATACGAAGCCATTCCTTTCGGCAGGTTCCATGCAAGGACTTTCCAATGGGACCTATTGGACAAGCGGTCCGGGTCACATCTACAAATGCATCGGTTGATCACCCTGTCCCCCAGATCCAGGGTATCTCTCCTGTGGGGGCTGCAGAGTGCTCACCTTCTAGAGGGACGCAGGTTCGGCATTCAGGACTGGATCCTGGTGACCACGGACGCGAGCCTACGAGGTTGGGGAGCAATCACGCAGGGAAGAAACTTCCAAGGTCTGTGGTCAAGTCAAGAGACTTGTCTTCACATCAACATTCTGTAACTGAGGGCCATATACAACGCCCTACATCAAGCGGAGACCTTACTGCGCGACCGAACAGTTCTGATCCAGTCAGACAACATCACAGCAGTGGCTCATGTAAACCGACAGGGTGGCACAAGGAGCAGAGTGGCAATGGCGGAAGCCGCCAGGATTCTTCGCTGGGCGGAAAATCATGTAAGCGCACTGTCAGCAGTGTTCATTCCGGGAGTGGACAACTGGGAAGCAGACTTCCTCAGCAGACACGACCTGCATCCAGGAGAGTGGGGACTTCATCAGGAAGTCTTCGCACAGATTGCAAGTCAGTGGGGATTGTCCCAGATAGACATGATGGCATCCCGCCTCAACAAAAAGCTGCAGAGGTATTGCGCCAGATCAAAAGACCCTCAGGCGGTAGCTGTAGATGCCCTAGTGACACCGTGGGTGTTCCAGTCGGTCTATGTGTTTCCTCCTCTTTCTCTCATTCCAAAGGTGTTGAGAATAATAAGGAAAAGAGGAGTAAAGACAATTCTCATTGTTCCAGATTGGCCACGAAGGACCTGGTATCCGGATCTACTGGAAATGCTCACAGAAGATCCATGGCCTCTTCATCTACGACAGGACCTGTTGCAACAGGGGCCCTGTCTGTTCCAAGACTTAACACGACTACGTTTGACGGCATGGCGGTTGAACTCCGGATCCTAGCGGAAAAGGGCATTCCGGATTAGGTCATTCCTACTCTGATAGAGGCTAGGAAGGACGTGACAGCTAAACATTATCACCGTATATAGCGAAAATATGTTGCTTGGTGTGAGGCCAGGAATGCTCCTCCGGAAGAATTCCATCTGGGCCGTTTCCTTCACTTCCTACAAACTGGAGCGAATTTGGGCCTAAAATTAGGCTCCATTAAGGTTCAGATTTCGGCCTTATCCATTTTCTTTCAAAAGGAATTGGCTTCTCTCCCAGAAGTACAGACTTTTGTAAAGGGAGTGCTGCATATTTAGCCTCCTTTTGTACCTCCGGTGGCACCTTGGGACCTTAACGTGGTGTTGAGTTTCCTTAAGTCACATTGGTTTGAACCACTTAAAATGGTGGAGTTGAAATATCTCACTTGGAAAGTGGTCATGTTGTTAGCCTTGGCATCGGCTAGGCGAGTATTGAAATTGGCGGCTTTGTCTCATAAAAGCCCCAATCTAGTTTTCCATATGGATAGAGCGGAATTGCGGACCCGCCCTCAATTCTTGCCTAAGGTGGTGTCATCTTTTCATATTGTGGTGCCTGTGGCTACGCGCGACTTGGAGGATTCCGAGTCCCTTGATGTAGTCAGAGTTTTGAAAATTTACATGGCCAGAACGGCTAGAGTCAGGAAAACAGAAGCACTGTTTGTCCTATATGCGGCCAACAAGGTTGGCGCCCCTGCTTCAAAGCAAACTATTGCTCGCTGGATCTGTAACATGATTCAGCAGGCTCATTCCACGGCTGGATTGCCGTTACCAAAATCGGTCAAGGCCCATTCCACAAGGAAGGTGTGCTCTTCTTGGGAGGCTGCCCGAGGAGTCTCGGCACTACAGCTGTGCCGAGCTGCTACTTGGTCGGGTTCAAACACCTTTGCAAAGTTCTACAAGTTTGATACCCTGGCTGAGGAGGACCTCCTGTTTGCTCAATCGGTGCTGCAGAGTCATCCGCACTCTCCCGCCCATTTGGGAGCTTTGGTATAATCCCCATGGTCCTTACGGAGTCCCCAGCATCCTCTAGGACGTAACAGAAAATAAAATTTTAAACCTACCGGTAAATCTTTTTCTCGTAGTCCGTAGAGGATGCTGGGCGCCCGTCCCAAGTGCGGACTACTTCTGCAAGACTTGTATATAGTTGTTGCTTACATAAGGGTTATGTTATAGTTTTCATCGGTCTTGGACTGATGCTATATTGTTTTCATACTGTTAACTGGTTAGTATATCACAAGTTATATGGTGTGATTGGTGTGGCTGGTATGAATCTTGCCCTTGGATTAACAAAATCCTTTCCTCATACTGTCCGTCTTCTCTGGGCACAGTTTCTCTAACTGAGGTCTGGAGGAGGGGCATAGAGGGAGGAGCCAGTGCACACCCATACCTAAAGTCTTTCTTAAAGTGCCCATGTCTCCTGCGGAGCCCATCTATCCCCATGGTCCTTACGGAGTCCCCAGCATCCTCTACGGACTACGAGAAAAAGATTTACCGGTAGGTTTAAAATCTTATTATATATAATGTGTTTGAGACCATCAGTTGTGTTGTGCTGCGGTAGGGTTAGTACACAGTGGTCACCCCTATTTGACTACTGTTGTAATCCATATTATGGCACGAACCACTCAGCTCAGCAAAGGAAACGACAGACCATCATTACTTTGAGACCTGAAGGTCAGTCGCTACAGAAAATTTCAAGAACTTTGAATGTATCTTCAAGTGCATTTGCAAAAACCATCAAAAGCTGTGATGAGACTGGCTCTCATGAGGACTGCCCCAGGAAAGTAAGACCAAGAGTAACCTCTGCTGCGGAGGATAAGTTCATTAGTTACCAGCCTCAGAAGCGGCTACTTAATAGTACCTCAGATTAGAGCCCACATAAATTCTTCACAGAATTCAAGTAGCAGACAAATCTCAACATCAACTGGTCAGAAGAGTCTGCGTGAATCAGGCCGTCATGGTCGAATTGCTGCGAAGAAGCCACTACTGAGGATGAACAACAACAAGAGGAAATATTGTTTGGGCCAAGAAACACAAGGAATGGACATTAGACCAGTGTAAATCTGTACTTTGGTCTGATGAGTCCAAATTTGAGATTTTTGGTTCCAACCATCGTGTCTTTGTGATATGCAGAGAAGGTGAGTGGATGGTTTCTGCATGTTTGGTTCCCACTGTGAAGCATGGAGGAGGAGGTGTGATGGTGTGGGGGTGCTTTGCTGGTGACAGTGTTGGTGATTTACTCAAAATTCCAGGCACACTTAACCAGAATGGCTACCACAGCATTCTGCAGTGCCATGTCATCGTATCTTGTTTGCGCTAACTGGGACCATCATTTGTTTTTCAACAAGACAATAACCCCAAACACACCACCAGGCTATGTAAGGACTACTTGACCAAGAAGGAAAGTGATGGAGTGCTGTGTCAGATGACCTGGCTTCCACAATCACCTAAACCCAATTGAGATGGTTTGGGATGAGTTGGACCGCAGAGTGAAGGAAAACCTCTGGGAACTCCTTCAAGACTGTTGGAAAACCATTCCAGGAGACTACCTCATGAAGCTGATTAAAAGAATGCCAAGAGTGTGCAAAGCTGTCATCAAAGCAAAATGGGGCTAATTTGAGGAATCTAAAATATAAAACATATTTTTACCGTGATTGGATTCCCCTGTCGTGGTCTTCCCTTTCCCCTACCCTCCTTCCCGCCCCCCCCCCCCCAAATAAGATACTTCATTACTGCTATGTTATTTTTGTTTGCTTTTATGGCTTATTCTAAAATTGTGGCTTCTGTTGGACTCTGGTCCTTCTGACCACCAGTCCCCATTCTCGATATTTGTTTATCCAATGTAATTTGCCACGCAAAATAAAGAATTAAAAAAAAACCAAACAAACATATTTTGATTTGTTTACAACATAATTCCATATGTGCTCTTTCATAGTTTTGATGTCTTCAGTATTAGTCTGCAATGTAGAAAACAATATAAACGAAACCATTGAATGGGAAGGTGTGTCCAAACTTTTGACTGGTACTGTATATATATATATATATATATATATATATATCAGTGTTCAAAGTTGAGTGCTATACAACGGTATGGCATACCGCCACTTCGGGCACTGAGCAGGGCCGACAGAGAGGAGCTAAGCTCCCGGTCCCCTGCGTGGAGCCCTTAGCCCCCGCAGACAAGTTTTGGCACCTCAGCGCTGCTCAGGGAGCCAGCTAGCCCAGTCTCCCTGTGTGCAGCACACTCGGGCTGCAGTGGGTCGGTTACCACAGCGGTTCTGTCCTCCCCTCGCCACCGCACCAAAAGTAGTTGTCCCGGACTCTTCGCTGCAGCTCCCTCCACCCCCAGCGCACCAGGGGTTAACAGGCTCTCCTGCCGCCATGTGATGCTGGGGTGCCAGGAGCAGAGTTCTCGATCCCAGATAAAGCGGTTGCTAAGGGTCTTCCCCAGTTCCAGATCCTCAGAGCAGCCACCGGGGGGTGGGAGGCAGCCATAGGCGTCCTGTCTCTGGAGACAGCACATGCTGGTAACAGGAGTTATCCTTGCTAAGGTATGAGAGCCCATTGCAAAAAGAAACCATTTTTATTGTCACCTGCTTGAGCTGAACAAAAGTTTAGACACAGTTAGCACAAGGCATAGAACACACAGTTGCTCCAATCTGTAAATGGAGTCAGTGCAGCAAGTGGTTGGGCATGTTAGCATCTAAGGAACGCCTTTTAACAAGTGAGGCTTAACTTTTAAAATACTGGCTTTTGTAGCATCTGTTGAGGTGTTTCTGTATATAGCGTGATTAACACTTGTAGTGCCGCCTTGTGCTGCTGGGCAGCAGTCAGCACTGAGCACTGCAGCCTGGACAGGTCTCTTGACTGCAGCAGCTCCTTTACAATCCTGCTCCCATGCCAGGGGTTAACCCATCACTGCCATGGCCGCCAGAAAGGGACCGGACGTGGCAGTGCAAACATTTAAAAAAAATAAAATTGTTTTTACACTTGGCACCTAGCACCAGTATTACATATTGAAATTGGCGCTTAGCACCTTTTGTTACTTTAAAAATGGTGCCCTGACAATGAGCATGAAACCGCTGGCAACGAGCATGGAACCCCTAGCAATGAGCAGGTAATTTAAAAATAATCAGGGGCCTTACTGTGGGCATAATTTGTAAGGGACATTATTGTTTGTGGAGCATAAAATGGTGTTAGGGGTAGAGATGAGCGGGTTCGGTTTCTCTGAATCCGAACCCGCCCGAACTTCATGGTTTTTTTCACGGGTCCGAGCAGACTCGGATCCTCCCGCCTTGCTCGGTTAACCCGAGCGCGCCCGAACGTCATCATGACGCTGTCGGATTCTCGCGAGACTCGGATTCTATCGCGAGACTCGGATTCTATATAAGGAGCCGCGCGTCGCCGCCATTTTCACACGTGCATTGAGATTGATAGTGAGAGGACGTGGCTGGCGTCCTCTCCATTTAGATTATAAGAGAGAGAGATTTACTGGAGCTTAGGACTAGGAGGAGTACTGTAGAAGTGTAGAGAGTGCAGAGAGTTTACTAGTGAGTGACCACCAGACAGTGCAGTTTATTTAATATATCCGTTCTCTGCCTGAAAAAAGCGATACACACAGTGACTCAGTCACATACCATATCTGTGTGCACTGCTCAGGCTCAGCCCAGTGTGCTGCATCATCTATATATATTATATATCTGTCTGACTGCTCAGCTCACACAGCTTATAATTGTGGGGGAGACTGGGGAGCACTGCAGTGCCAGTTATAGGTTATAGCAGGAGCCAGGAGTACATAATATTATATAGTGAGTGACCACCAGACAGTGCAGTTTATTTAATATATCCGTTCTCTGCCTGAAAAAAGCGATACACACAGTGACTCAGTCACATACCATATCTGTGTGCACTGCTCAGGCTCAGCCCAGTGTGCTGCATCATCTATATATATTATATATCTGTCTGACTGCTCAGCTCACACAGCTTATAATTGTGGGGGAGACTGGGGAGCACTGCAGTGCCAGTTATAGGTTATAGCAGGAGCCAGGAGTACATAATATTATATTAAAATTAAACAGTGCACACTTTTGCTGCAGGAGTGCCACTGCCAGTGTGACTGACCAGTGACCTGACCACACTGACCACCAGTATAGTTAGTAGTATACTTATATTGTGATTGCCTGAAAAAGTTAAACACTCGTCGTGTGACTTCACTTGTGTGTTGTTTTTTTTTTATTCTATAAAAATAAAACTCATTCTGCTGACAGACAGTGTCCAGCAGGTCCGTCATTATATAATATATAATATATACCTGTCCGGCTGCAGTAGTGATATATATATATTTTTTATATCATTTATCATCCAGTCGCAGCAGACACAGTACGGTAGTTCACGGCTGTGGCTACCTCTGTGTCTGCACTCGGCAGGCAGTCCGTCCATAATTGTATACCACCTAACCGTGGTTTTTTTTTCTTCTTTATACATACATACTACTACGACATCTCTTTATCAACCAGTCTATATTAGCAGCAGACACAGTACAGTACGGTAGTTCACGGCTGTGGCTACCTCTGTGTCTGCACTCGGCAGGCTGTCCGTCCATAATTGTATACCACCTAACCGTGTTTTTTTTTTCTTTCTTCTTTATACATACATAGTTACATAGACATCTCTTTATCAACCAGTCTATATTAGCAGCAGACACAGTACAGTACGGTAGTTCACGGCTGTGGCTACCTCTGTGTCTGCACTCGGCAGGCAGTCCGTCCATAATTGTATACCACCTAACCGTGGCTTTTTTTTCTTTCTTCTTTATACATACATAGTTACATAGACATCTCTTTATCAACCAGTCTATATTAGCAGCAGACACAGTACAGTACGGTAGTTCACGGCTGTGGCTACCTCTGTGTCTGCACTCGGCAGGCAGTCCGTCCATAATTGTATACCACCTAACCGTGGTTTTTTTTTCTTTCTTCTTTATACATACATAGTTACATAGACATCTCTTTATCAACCAGTCTATATTAGCAGCAGACACAGTACAGTACGGTAGTTCACGGCTGTGGCTACCTCTGTGTCTGCACTCGGCAGGCAGTCCGTCCATAATTGTATACCACCTAACCGTGGTTTTTTTTTCTTTCTTCTTTATACATACATAGTTACATAGACATCTCTTTATCAACCAGTCTATATTAGCAGCAGACACAGTACAGTACGGTAGTTCACGGCTGTGGCTACCTCTGTGTCTGCACTCGGCAGGCAGTCCGTCCATAATTGTATACCACCTAACCGTGGTTTTTTTTTCTTTCTTCTTTATACATACATAGTTACATAGACATCTCTTTATCAACCAGTCTATATTAGCAGCAGACACAGTACAGTACGGTAGTTCACGGCTGTGGCTACCTCTGTGTCTGCACTCGGCAGGCAGTCCGTCCATAATTGTATACCACCTAACCGTGGTTTTTTTTTCTTTCTTCTTTATACATACATAGTTACATAGACATCTCTTTATCAACCAGTCTATATTAGCAGCAGACACAGTACAGTACGGTAGTTCACGGCTGTGGCTTCCTCTGTGTCTGCACTCGGCAGGCTGTCCGTCCATAATTGTATACCACCTAACCGTGGTTTTTTTTTCTTTCTTCTTTCTACATACATACTACTACGACATCTCTTTATCAACCAGTCTATATTATTAGCAGCAGACACAGTACAGTACGGTAGTTCACGGCTGTGGCTACCTCTGTGTCTGCACTCGGCAGGCAGTCCGTCCATAATTGTATACCACCTAACCGTGTTTTTTTTTTCTTTCTTCTTTATACATACATAGTTACATAGACATCTCTTTATCAACCAGTCTATATTAGCAGCAGACACAGTACAGTACGGTAGTTCACGGCTGTGGCTACCTCTGTGTCTGCACTCGGCAGGCAGTCCATAATTGTATACTAGTATCCATCTCCATTGTTTACCTGAGGTGCCTTTTAGTTGTGCCTATTAAAATATGGAGAACAAAAATGTTGAGGTTCCAAAATTAGGGAAAGATCAAGATCCACTTCCACCTCGTGCTGAAGCTGCTGCCACTAGTCATGGCCGAGACGATGAAATGCCAGCAACGTCGTCTGCCAAGGCCGATGCCCAATGTCATAGTACAGAGCATGTCAAATCCAAAACACCAAATATCAGAAAAAAAAGGACTCCAAAACCTAAAATAAAATTGTCGGAGGAGAAGCGTAAACTTGCCAATATGCCATTTACGACACGGAGTGGCAAGGAACGGCTGAGACCCTGGCCTATGTTCATGGCTAGTGGTTCAGCTTCACATGAGGATGGAAGCACTCAGCCTCTCGCTAGAAAAATGAAAAGACTCAAGCTGGCAAAAGCAGCACAGCAAAGAACTGTGCATTCTTCGAAATCCCAAATCCACAAGGAGAGTCCAATTGTGTCGGTTGCGATGCCTGACCTTCCCAACACTGGACGTGAAGAGCATGCGCCTTCCACCATTTGCACGCCCCCTGCAAGTGCTGGAAGGAGCACCCGCAGTCCAGTTCCTGATAGTCAGATTGAAGATGTCAGTGTTGAAGTACACCAGGATGAGGAGGATATGGGTGTTGCTGGCGCTGGGGAGGAAATTGACCAGGAGGATTCTGATGGTGAGGTGGTTTGTTTAAGTCAGGCACCCGGGGAGACACCTGTTGTCCGTGGGAGGAATATGGCCGTTGACATGCCAGGTGAAAATACCAAAAAAATCAGCTCTTCGGTGTGGAGGTATTTCACCTGAAATGCGGACAACAGGTGTCAAGCCGTGTGTTCCCTTTGTCAAGCTGTAATAAGTAGGGGTAAGGACGTTAACCACCTCGGAACATCCTCCCTTATACGTCACCTGCAGCGCATTCATAATAAGTCAGTGACAAGTTCAAAAACTTTGGGTGACAGCGGAAGCAGTCCACTGACCAGTAAATCCCTTCCTCTTGTAACCAAGCTCACGCAAACCACCCCACCAACTCCCTCAGTGTCAATTTCCTCCTTCCCCAGGAATGCCAATAGTCCTGCAGGCCATGTCACTGGCAATTCTGACGATTCCTCTCCTGCCTGGGATTCCTCCGATGCATCCTTGCGTGTAACGCCTACTGCTGCTGGCGCTGCTGTTGTTGCTGCTGGGAGTCGATGGTCATCCCAGAGGGGAAGTCGTAAGCCCACTTGTACTACTTCCAGTAAGCAATTGACTGTTCAACAGTCCTTTGCGAGGAAGATGAAATATCACAGCAGTCATCCTGCTGCAAAGCGGATAACTGAGGCCTTGACAACTATGTTGGTGTTAGACGTGCGTCCGGTATCCGCCGATAGTTCACAGGGAACTAGACAATTTATTGAGGCAGTGTGCCCCCGTTACCAAATACCATCTAGGTTCCACTTCTCTAGGCAGGCGATACCGAGAATATACACGGACGTCAGAAAAAGACTCACCAGTGTCCTAAAAAATGCAGTTGTACCCAATGTCCACTTAACCACGGACATGTGGACAAGTGGAGCAGGGCAGGGTCAGGACTATATGACTGTGACAGCCCACTGGGTAGATGTATGGACTCCCGCCGCAAGAACAGCAGCGGCGGCACCAGTAGCAGCATCTCGCAAACGCCAACTCTTTCCTAGGCAGGCTACGCTTTGTATCACCGCTTTCCAGAATACGCACACAGCTGAAAACCTCTTACGGCAACTGAGGAAGATCATCGCGCAATGGCTTACCCCAATTGGACTCTCCTGTGGATTTGTGGCATCGGACAACGCCAGCAATATTGTGTGTGCATTAAATATGGGCAAATTCCAGCACGTCCCATGTTTTGCACATACCTTGAATTTGGTGGTGCAGAATTTTTTAAAAAACGACAGGGGCGTGCAAGAGATGCTGTCGGTGGCCAGAAGAATTGCGGGACACTTTCGGCGTACAGGCACCACGTACAGATGACTGGAGCACCACCAAAAACTACTGAACCTGCCCTGCCATCATCTGAAGCAAGAAGTGGTAACGAGGTGGAATTCAACCCTCTATATGCTTCAGAGGTTGGAGGAGCAGCAAAAGGCCATTCAAGCCTATACAATTGAGCACGATATAGTAGGTGGAATGCACCTGTCTCAAGCGCAGTGGAGAATGATTTCAACGTTGTGCAAGGTTCTGATGCCCTTTGAACTTGCCACACGTGAAGTCAGTTCAGACACTGCCAGCCTGAGTCAGGTCATTCCCCTCATCAGGCTTTTGCAGAAGAAGCTGGAGACATTGAAGGAGGAGCTAACACGGAGCGATTCCGCTAGGCATGTGGGACTTGTGGATGGAGCCCTTAATTCGCTTAACAAGGATTCACGGGTGGTCAATCTGTTGAAATCAGAGCACTACATTTTGGCCACCGTGCTCGATCCTAGATTTAAAGCCTACCTTGGATCTCTCTTTCCGGCAGACACAAGTCTGCTGGGGTTGAAAGACCTGCTGGTGACAAAATTGTCAAGTCAAGCGGAACGCGACCTGTCAACATCTCCTCCTTCACATTCTCCCGCAACTGGGGGTGCGAGGAAAAGGCTCAGAATTCCGAGCCCACCCGCTGGCGGTGATGCAGGGCAGTCTGGAGCGACTGCTGATGCTGACATCTGGTCCGGACTGAAGGACCTGACAACGATTACGGACATGTCGTCTACTGTCACTGCATATGATTCTCTCAACATTGATAGAATGGTGGAGGATTATATGAGTGACCGCATCCAAGTAGGCACGTCACACAGTCCGTACTTATACTGGCAGGAAAAAGAGGCAATTTGGAGGCCCTTGCACAAACTGGCTTTATTCTACCTAAGTTGCCCTCCCACAAGTGTGTACTCCGAAAGAGTGTTTAGTGCCGCCGCTCACCTTGTCAGCAATCGGCGTACGAGGTTACATCCAGAAAATGTGGAGAAGATGATGTTCATTAAAATGAATTATAATCAATTCCTCCGCGGAGACACTGACCAGCAGCAATTGCCTCCACAAAGTACACAGGGAGCTGAGATGGTGGATTCCAGTGGGGACGAATTGATAATCTGTGAGGAGGGGGATGTACACGGTGATATATCGGAGGGTGATGATGAGGTGGACATCTTGCCTCTGTAGAGCCAGTTTGTGCAAGGAGAGATTAATTGCTTCTTTTTTGGGGGGGGTCCAAACCAACCCGTCATATCAGTCACAGTCGTGTGGCAGACCCTGTCACTGAAATGATGGGTTGGTTAAAGTGTGCATGTCCTGTTTTGTTTATACAACATAAGGGTGGGTGGGAGGGCCCAAGGACAATTCCATCTTGCACCTCTTTTTTCTTTTCTTTTTCTTTGCATCATGTGCTGATTGGGGAGGGTTTTTTGGAAGGGACATCCTGCGTGACACTGCAGTGCCACTCCTAAATGGGCCCGGTGTTTGTGTCGGCCACTAGGGTCGCTAATCTTACTCACACAGTCAGCTACCTCATTGCGCCTCTTTTTTTCTTTGCGTCATGTGCTGTTTGGGGAGGGTTTTTTGGAAGGGACATCCTGCGTGACACTGCAGTGCCACTCCTAGATGGGCCCGGTGTTTGTGTCGGCCACTAGGGTCGCTAATCTTACTCACACAGCTACCTCATTGCGCCTCTTTTTTTCTTTGCGTCATGTGCTGTTTGGGGAGGGTTTTTTGGAAGGGACATCCTGCGTGACACTGCAGTGCCACTCCTAGATGGGCCCGGTGTTTGTGTCGGCCACTAGGGTCGCTAATCTTACTCACACAGCTACCTCATTGCGCCTCTTTTTTTCTTTGCGTCATGTGCTGTTTGGGGAGGGTTTTTTGGAAGGGCCATCCTGCGTGACACTGCAGTGCCACTCCTAGATGGGCCCGGTGTTTGTGTCGGCCACTAGGGTCGCTAATCTTACTCACACAGCTACCTCATTGCGCCTCTTTTTTTCTTTGCGTCATGTGCTGTTTGGGGAGGGTTTTTTGGAAGGGACATCCTGCGTGACACTGCAGTGCCACTCCTAGATGGGCCCGGTGTTTGTGTCGGCCACTAGGGTCGCTTATCTTACTCACACAGCGACCTCGGTGCAAATTTTAGGACTAAAAATAATATTGTGAGGTGTGAGGTATTCAGAATAGACTGAAAATGAGTGTAAATTATGGTTTTTGAGGTTAATAATACTTTGGGATCAAAATGACCCCCAAATTCTATGATTTAAGCTGTTTTTTAGTGTTTTTTTAAAAAAACACCCGAATCCAAAACACACCCGAATCCGACAAAAAAAATTCGGTGAGGTTTTGCCAAAACGCGTTCGAACCCAAAACACGGCCGCGGAACCGAACCCAAAACCAAAATACAAAACCCGAAAAATTTCAGGCGCTCATCTCTAGTTAGGGGCATAACTGTATGCGGCATAATGTGTAATGGGCATTACAGTGTATGGCGTAATGTGTGGCATAACATGTAATGGGTATTACGGAGTGAAATAATGTGTAATGGGCATTACAGTGTGTGGAATAATGTGTAAGGGGCATTACAGTGTGTGGCATAATGTGGAATGGGCATTACAGTGTGTGGAATAATGTGGAATGGGCATTACAGTGTGTGGAATACACCCACTTCAAAATTTCCACTTCGAACACTGTATATATATATATATATATATATATATGTATATATATATATATATAAACCAGAAATATCGGTATGGTCCGGCACTCACATCAGTTTGACAGTCAGTGACTGGGGTGCATTTCAGGATGGCCACTAGCCAGTGGCCACCTTACGTATAGTTAGAAATCTACTTTTTGGTAGAATAAAGGGCACTCTCCAGAATAATACTTGTTATGGAGCTTTAATTTGTTTAATGCATACAGGGTAGTTGTAGCTAACGTTATGTTTTGATACATTTTAGGAATCTTTATCAAGGCATCATTAAATATTTCACATGGTGTAAATCACAGAACAAAAATATATAAACACAATTGCCTCCCAGGCCCTAATCAATCAGCAACATTAAATACATTAGATATATCCAGTGGTGCAAGTGCGGGGCACAGCGTTGTATGTCATACCTTTAAGAAATATGTTGCCGGCATGCCGTACCACTAGCACCCTGCCCCGCTGCAGATCAGTTTTTTTTTAAATTAAAGTTTCAGTATGTGACCCACCGCGTCTGCTGAATAGGAATCCGAGCCACGGTGCAAGGTTAAGCTCCGCCTCCCCATGATTGGGTCCAGCAGCAGCAACCTCCGCCTCTGCTGTTACCATGGTCACGGTGAGGTGACTGATCAGGTGGGACACCGCACAGATGCCTGGCTAGGTCAAAGGCTACTGATGGCTGGGGGGTGAAGAGACTGGACTGAGTACTGAGGGAGCAGGAGAGGTACACGATGCACTCTCCTCCCCTCACACTCAGCAGCAGCAACAGTAGAGCTGAGCAGCACTGGGGGGCCATGTCTACCTGGCACTGTGGAAGCATATCTGGCACTGGGGCCATATGTCCTATCTGGCCCGGGGGGGGGGGGGGCATATGTGTACCTGCCACTGTGTTGGCATATTTGGCACTGTGGGGCATATGTGTGACTGGCCTTGTTGTGGCATATATGGCACTGTGGGGACATGTGTGTACCTGGCGCTGTGGGAACATATCTGGCACTGTGGGGACATGTGTGTACCTGGTGCTGTGGGGGCATATCTGGCACTGTGGGGGCATGTGTGTACCTGGCGCTGTGGGGGCATATCTGGCACTGTGGGGACATGTGTGTACCTGGTGCTGTGGGGGCATATCTGGCACTGTGGCACATATCTGGCACTGTGTGCACCTGGCACTGTGAGGGCATATGTGTATCTGGCACTGTGGAGGCATATGCGTGCCTGGCATTGTGGGGCATATCTGGCACTGTTGGGCATATGACCTATCTGGCACTGGGGAGGCATATGTGTACCTTGCACTGTGGGGACATGTGTGTACCTGGCACGATGAGGGCATATGTGTATCTGGCACTGTGGAGGCATATGCGTGCCTGGCATTGTGGGGCATATCTGGCACTGTTGGGCATATGACCTATCTGGCACTGGGGAGGCATATGTGTACCTGGCACTGTGGGGACATGTGTGTACCTGGCACGATGAGGGCATATGTGTATCTGGCACTGTGGAGGCATATGCGTACCTGGCATTGTGGGGCATATTTGGCACTGTTGGGCATATGTCCTATCTGGCACTGGGGAGGCATATGTGTACCTGGCACTGTGGGGACATGTGTGTATCTGGCACTGGCACTCATCAATAGTGACAGAGGGGAGGCTATCCTAAACTGACATATTAAATAGATATTGAACTATGATACAATCACATTAGCTAAGACTAAAGTCATGTATAAATATCAATTACAATCAAAGAAATATATTGTATTGGTTGTGTTCATTTAGTCTTTTGGGTTGGACTATGTCCAGCTGGTTAATCCATTGGCTCTCCCTTCGTTTGAGTGTGAGAGCACGGTAACCCCCTCTGTTAGGGGTGGGTATCCAATCAATGATTTTACATTTTAGTGTGGCAATCTATTGGCCCATTTTCGCAAAGTGTCTTGCTACTGGTTTGTCCGATACTCCCTTCTGGATTGCCAACCTAATCGACATCCTATGGTTGGCCATTCAATCGCAAAAGCATCTCGTGGTTAGTCCAACATAGTACAGACCACATGGAAAGATTAATATGTATATAACATGATCAAGTTTGCAGTGAAGCCTCCATTTTACCTTGATGTTTTTCCCACTATGTGGGTGTGAGAAGGTCAAACCTGGTATGAGGACACTGCAGGTCGTGCATCCACTACAGCGTTAACACATTAGTCTTTTCTTCATTAGAGCAATAAATATGGTTGTTTTTTCTGGGTCCAGGTCAGATCTAAGTAGTAGCTGCCTAAGGTTGCAGCCTCTTCTAAAGGACATCTTTGGGGGGTCCGTTTGTTGAAATGGTAGTTTTTGATCAGTTTTTATAATAGACCAGTAGTGTTTGAGAGTTCTCTGTACTACAGTTGACTTGTCATATTCTGTGACAAAGATACATCTTGTTAATGGTGGTCTAGATGCTTTGGGTTGATTAAACTTTAGTTTAGCTTTATGTATACATTTGTTGAGGAGATTTCTCGGGTAACCCCTTTGTGGGAACCTTTGAGTAATTTCCTGTATCTGTATTTCTTGCAAATCAGCTGAAGAGTTGTTCCTTAATACTCTGAGTTATTGAGAGATAGGTAGGCTTTCTTTGAGCATGGGGGGATGATGGCTGGTTGCCATCAAACATGTATTTCTGTCCATGGGATTATGGTACTGGGTTATATGAAGTTTGTCTTCCCGTTTGAAAATTGCAATATCTAAAAAAATGATACTAGATGAATCAATTGTAGATGTGAATTTATTTAGGGAATCCAATGCATTCAGCTGTAGTACCATCTGGTTAAAATCCATTTCTGTCCCCGTACACAGAATGAAGATGTCGTCTATAAACATTTTATAGAACTGGAGGTGTTGTCCATATGAAGGTAAGATGTGTTGTTCCTCTCAGTCAATTATATATAGGTTAACGTTAACTGGGGCTAGATTAGACCCCATTGCGGTTCTAGCGCATTGCATATAAATGCTTCTTTATTTAAAGTAATTATTACATAGCACTAGTTCAGCCAATGGGGGTAATTCCAAGTTGATCGCAGCAGGAAATTTTTTAGCAGTTGGGCAAAACCATGGCCCTCATTCCGAGTTGATCGCTCGCAAGGCGAATTTAGCAGAGTTGCTCACGCTAAGCCTACGCCTACTGGGAGTGTATCTTAGCTTCTTAAAATTGCGACCGATGTATTCGCAATATTGCGATTACAAACTACTTAGCAGTTTCAGAGTAGCTTCAGACTTACTCGGCATCTGCGTTCAGTTCAGTGCTTGTCGTTCCTGGTTTGACGTCATAAACACACCCAGCGTTCGCCCAGACACTCCCCCGTTTCTCCGGCCACTCCTGCGTTTTTTCCGGAAACGGTAGCGTTTTTATCCACACGCCCCGAAAACGCCGTGTTTCCGCCCAGTAACACCCATTTCCTGTCAATCACACTACGTTCGCCAGAGCGAAGAAAAAGCCGTGAGTAAAAATACTATCTTCATTGTAAAATTACTTGGCGCAGTCGCAGTGCGAATATTGCGCATGCGTACTAAGCGGAATTTCACTGCGATGCGAAGAAAATTACCGAGCGAACGACTCGGAATGAGGGCCCATGTGCACTGCAGGGGGGGCAGATATAACATGTGCAGAGAGAGTTAGATTTGGGTGGGTTATTTTATTTCTGTGCAGGGTAAATACTGGCTGCTTTATTTTTACACTGCAAATTAGATTGTAGATTGAACACACCACACCCAAATCTAACTCTCTCTGCACATGTTATATCTGCCTCCCCTGCAGTGCACATGGTTTTGCCCAATTGCTAACAGAATTCCTGCTGCGATCAACTTGGAATTACCCCCAATGTCACTAAAAGTTGTGTTGGTGGTCCTTGGTGCTGCCTGGCTAACAGTGACCTTTCAATTGTGACGAGGCCTTCATTGTGCTTGATTACCGTTTAAAGGGATCCATGGTTGCTAGTAAAATGGTATCTGTGGTTTGAACTGTTTTATGCTTTGTTAGGAAGTCAGCGGTCTCTCTGGTATAAATGGCACTATTGTGTACAAGGGGTTGTAAATAATAATCAACAAAAATTACTAGAGGCTGTAGAGTGGACTCTCCAACCAAGATAATAGGTCGACCCGGCGGATCAATCATCATTTTAGGTATTTTAGGTGTAGTGTAGATGATTGAGTAAATGAGATTGTCCACCTTCAAGTATCTGCATGTACTTTTGTCAATTCACCTAGCAGCCATTGCTTGTTTCAGTATATAATCAACTTTGAATTTGACTTCTCTACATAGGTTATAGGTTAGTTTTGCATAGGTGTAGCTATCACATAGTTAATCTGGAGAGTGCCTTTATTCTACCAAATGGTAGATTTCTAACTATATATAGTAACAAGGATAGGATAGTCTAAGCAACCAATGGTGTCAGTAATATATAAGGAGACTAAGTTCCAAAGGGAATTATAAATATAATAAAATTATTTATTTGTAAAACCAGATCACTGACAGAGTACACATAAAAAGAAACTTATATAATAGTTAAAAAGACTGACATGCTAAAAATGACACAAAAACAAACATCAGATATAAAAGAGACTACAATAGATGTAATGTATGCTAATCTTTCAGAGAAAGGTAAAATCAGAAAGTGACCAACATGTTTTGTCAATTGGTACAGGAGTGGGACAGGGCTCCTACCCCTTATGGGTCTGTTTACTTTGCCTTGGATAGAGATAAAGTCGATGGAGATAAAGTACCAGCCAATCAGCTCCTGTCATATTTCAAACACAGCCTGTGGCATGGCCGTTAGGAGCCGATTGGCTGATACTTTACCTCCATCGACTTTATCTCCATCCAAGGCTTAGTAAATAGACCCCTAAATATCTTATAAACAGTGAAGACCTCTTCCAAAATGGCCACCGTGACTCCCTGCATTACAAAAAAACTGTCTGCATATGAGATCTTCTCCAAAATGGCAGCCACGTCATCACTTCACCAAACAGGAAGTGACGCAACTGGAACTGAGGGATGCTATCTATATGTGTTCTATGAGGCGCAGCCATGCTCACTACCATCCACATCCGCCGCATGTGCAGTACAGAGCCATGGAAGCCGGAAATGGGGCAGAAGTGACGTCACACGCATCCTGGACAGGAAGTCCGGAACAATGATGAACAATTGTGCTTTTCTCATGATTTTTAGTGATTATCAAGAAGTTATTTAGGTGTTTTCTGTACTTTACACCCCATCTATCTACCTATGATTGCCTCAATATAATTTGCATGATCATTGTTTTACATATTTAAAAACAGGAAGTGTAACCAATCACTCCTCAATTAAGCATGGTATAAGTAGGATCGCTGTCCCACTCCTGTACTACTACTCGATGAAGTCCACAGGACAAAACGCGTTGGTCTCTATGAAAGATAAGTATACATTTGATCTATTGTAGTCTATTATATCTAATGGTTTTTTCATGTCATTTTTAAAGTGTCAGTCTTTTTTAACTATTATATAAGTTTCTTTTTACTTGTACTCTGTCAGTGATCTGGTTTTATAAATTAATTATGTTATTATATTAAAAATTACCTTTGGAATTTAGCCTCCTTATATATTACTGACACCATTGATCACTTAGAATAGCCTATCCTGATTACTATCTTTGTTCTATTAAGCACATTACCCCTGCTTTATTTACTTAGGTTTCAGCAGACAAACTATATTCAATACCTAGAGAGTGTCATATGAGACAAGTTTGTTTCCACATCTGACTGTCTCTGATAATGGAAATACTGCACCTTGGGGCTGTCAGCTCTTGTGTGTGTGTGTGTGTGTGTGTGTGTGTGTGTGTGTGTGTGTGTGTGTGTGTGTGTGTGTGTATATATATATATATATATATATATATATATACTAGCTGAATACCCGTGGTTTGCTACGGGAATGGGGATGGTAAATTAAAATGATAGTTGTTCGTTAATTTACATTGGTTGGAGATCTAGTATATAGGCATATCTTGCTTACTTGACCCACTTTGTGTAGTGGTCAGAACTCTTTTTGGTCCCCCCAATGGACCCTGCTCTTCCCACTATAAAACTCTCAGTCTGTGGCTTTCTGCTGCCTCCATTCCCCTCATCACATCATGTCAGTGCCCCTGTGAAATTATCAATTTATTTACAGTTTCTTATATAGCACAGCACATTATTCATCTCCTGATATACTCTGTGCTGCTGGTGGACCCTGCTACTTCCACTATATAGCTCTCAGTGTGTGAGTTCGTGCTACCTCCATTCCCCTCCTTACATTATGTCACTGACCCTGTCACATGCAGCCCTGTCCTGCCTGACATATTATGCATCTCCTAATATACTGTGTGCTGCTGGGGACCCTGCTCCTCCCACTATATAACTCTCAGTGTATGGCTCATACTACCTTCATTCCCCTCCTCACATCATGTGACATGTCACTAACACTGTCACATGCAGCCCTGTCGTCACTGGCATATCATGCATGTACTGATATGGTCTGTGCTGCTGGCCCACCCCTAGGGGTGCTAGGGGTGTGCTACCCCCACAGTGTTTGTTCCCAGATTGTAAGTCATATGTGTACCAAGTTTGGTGTAAATTGCACCAAGAATTCCAGAGTTATGCTGTCTAATGAAATACTCTGTGCTGTTGCCTCACCTCTAGTGGTGCTAGGGGTGTCTTACCCCGACAATATTTGTTCCCAGATTGTAAGTCATATGTGTACAAAGTTGGGTGTACATTGGTGCAGGCATTCCGGAGTTATGCAGTCTCCTGAAATACTATGTGCTGCTGTTCCACCCCTAGGGGTGCTAGGGGTGTCTTACCCCCACAATGTTTGTTCCCAAATTATAAGTCATCTGTGTACCAAGTTTGTTGTAAATTGCTCCAGGCATTCCAGAGTTATGCTGTCTATTGAAATACTCTGTGCTGTTGCTTCACCTCTAGTGGTGCTAGGGGTGTCTTCCCCCAACAATGTTTGTTCCCAGATTGTAAGTCATATGTGTACCAAGTTTGGTGTAAATTGGTCCAGGAATTTCGGAGTTATGCTGTCTCCTGATATACTCTGTTCTGCTGTCCCACCCCTAGGGGTGCTAGGGGTGTCTTACCCCCGCAGAGTTTGTTCCCAGATTGTAAGTCATATGTGTACCAAGTTTGGTGTAAATTGCTGCAGGCATTCCGGAGTTATGCTCGAACATACACATACATACATACATACATACATACATACATACATACATACATACACACATCCATTTTTGGTGATTTCCGTGGATAGAGAGTGACATTTGTAAAAATAGTTGTTAGCAAGCACCTGGGACCTAAGGAGAAGCTACCTGCCAAGTTTCAAGATTGTAGGCCTGGTGGTTTAAGAGATTTTGTGATGAGTCAATCAGTGAGTCAATATCCTTTTTTGCCTTTTTTATATATATATATATATATATAAATAAATATATATATATATATATATATATATATATATATTTAAATGAGAGGCCGGCACCTCCAATAAATGCAAAAAAGTATTTTATAAAGTATTAAAACGCATAGTACAAAAATGCATATGCAAAAAGCTGTGCAAAATCAGCAGAGGCATGACAGAGGGTATCAGATTCAAGCACATGGGGTACCTAAAAACTATTGAGCATTGTAACTGGGTGTCTTAATGCAGTATGTAAATAGCACGCCTCCGGTGAAAGATGGTAGGTCAACAATTGTTTCGCTGCTCCAGTTTCACCTTCATCATGGACAACCATCAAGTGTCAGAAGTGTGCTATTTAAACCAAACTAATGACATTGATCTTGCTCTTCTGCAATGATGCTGCTCCCCGCATGCAAACCTCCAGTCCCACTGCAGCCGTCGCAACTAGAAGTCTCATCGCAATATCTGCGTTCCACCTCCGGCTAATCACAGCAGCTGCTGGCCGTGGCTGTACCAGAAAGTGATGCAAAGTGTTTGTCAGCACACATCCGGCCGGTCCCGGCCACACGTTCCCGGAAGTATCCGGCGGTAGTCATGGCAACTAGCACAGTGAAAATAGTACATACAACAAACATAAAATAAAAAAATAATACACATAGGAACACAAATACATAGATGGTATGCCATAAAGGCTATACCGGTACTGCCACAGCGGATGCACACAGGCACAACCTGCTATGGCATACCGTAACCCGGGTAACCTTACAAAATCAAATAACGATAATCCATCTAGCTAAATAAATTACCCATGTGTATGAAATGGGAAAGAGCAGTAACACACAAAAAACAAATAAAATAAATCCTGTGAATCGGAGTAAGTGGGAAATATAACATACAATTAATAGAACACTGTCAATCAAGAGTTAAAAAAAGGAGGGTCAACTACAGGAAGCAAACAAATGAAAGGCCTTCATTAAGCCCATTAGGTGAAACTGAGGGTAAACAGGCTATCCAATACGCTTTACGTTTTAGCAATATTTTGTTACGGTCACCACCACACTTCAGAGGGGGAACGCAGTCTATTGGAATACACATGAAATCCTTAATTGTATGTTCCTGTGACACATAGTGTCTTTCCACCGGAGGGGTATTAGAATCCATCATGGTGTAGGCTTTTTTAATTGAGGAATGGTGCATAGAAAACCTCACCTTCAGAGACCGAATCATCTTACCCACATATAGTAGGTGGCAAGGACATGATATTAAGTAGACCACATATCGGCTGTCACAGTCCAGATGGTATCATATTTGATATATCTTATTACTCCTTTTGTCAAGAAAAGTGTCTCCCAAGGACAAAAAATTACAATACCATGGCATCTGAATACCCCCATTTTAGGCTGTAACCAGTTATTTGATTTAGTTGGATCAATGTCAGATGCTGCCACAATATCCTTGATATTTCTATTCCTCTTATAACAAGAGTGTTTTTTCTTGGCAGAGTTTTCCCAAAGTTGCATTAGACTGGATTATGTGCCAGTATTTCAATACAGTATCACGTATATGCCCTAAGGCTAATGAATATGAGGAGGAAAAAATCATATGTTCTGGTTGTGCAACCTTGTCTTTATTAATCAGGGTATCCACCCATTGGATATTCATACATTTCATTAAATCCTCATCAATTTCATTCTGCGTATAACCCATTTGGCAAAAACGAGTTCCCATCCCATGAAACACTTGTGGTAACTCATCCACATTTGAGGTGATCCTTACAACTCAAAGCAGTTATGAGAAAGGGAGTCCCCGTTTGAGGGGAACCGGGTGAAAGCTATCCACCTATCCGCCTATTTTTATCAGTTGCTTTCCTGTAAATCCTTGTCAATAATTTATTACCTTCCTTCTGTATACATTACAAACATCAAGATAATGCACTGAGATCATACTAAAAGATAATATGAATCTGATTTTGGTATCCAGACCATTGAGAGAGTCTATGAACTTGATTAGGAGTTCCTCACAGCCAGTCCACACCATGAAGAGGTCATCAATATAACGAATGTAAAAAAAAAATGAATCCCCCAAAAAATTAATTAGCCATAATGTTTTGTTGTCTCATAAAGGTGCATATACAGATGGGCATATGATGGGGCCATGTTTGACCCCACTGTGGTGCCACATAACTGTAAATTATATGAATTTTCAAACAATAAATACTTTTTCACAACACAATGTCTAAAAGTAGAATTAGAAATTCCACAGTAGAGCCCCCATAGTAAGGACTGGTCGTTATCAAACTCCTGACAGCCTCAACACCACCTGCGTGATCAATGTTGGTATATAGACTTGTGATGTCAAGGGTAACCAATAAACTGTTGGAAGGCAGTTTGCCTAATTTTTCAAGCTTGTTGATAAAATCAGTAGTATCCTTCAGGTAGTACTGAGTGTTCTGTTCCACCGGTTGTAACCAGAAGTCTATATATTGAGAAAGGAGTTGGCATAAAGAACCACAAGTTCTTATTGGTCTACCTGGCGGACTGACCAATGTTTTGTGTATTTTTGGCAAAACGGAAATGAGGGGCGCTCAGGGATGTGTTTGTTTTAGGAACTGGGCAGTAGGCTCATCAATCCAGTTATTGAAGACCAATAACACCATCAATCTCTTTTTTGTAAGAGTAAGTGGAATCATATTTTAAAGGTCTATAACACTCTATATAAGAAAGCTGTCTGGTAATCTTCTGTATGTAATCACTCCTATTAAGGAGAACAATTCCACCCCCCTTATCAGAGGGGTGTATTACAATGTCAGTGTTACTTTTAAGGGACATGAGTGCTTGGTTTTCGTCTTTAGATAAGTTGTAGTATGATGTTTTCTGTCTCTCAATGAAGGGTAAAGTATTCCTTTGGACCAAACTCACAAATGTTTCAATAGCTGCATTAGCATTAGGGGGATCTTTTTGGTTTAAAGCATCCCTGCTTAATGGGGGGCTTGACCTGTTTAGCAAAAAAATCCTTAAGTCTCAGGGAACGATGGAAACAATATAATTCAATTTTAAAATCAAACGCTGTTTGTGAGTTTTGACAAAAGACAGACCCTTTGAGAGAACCGACATCTCATTGTCAGTAGGTGAGTAATTGGATAAATTAAATACCACTACTTCCTCCTGTAATTGACTGTCTGCTTTGAGTTTTTTGTGTTGCTTCTTTCCTTCCCTCATACAGCGACCCATCCTTCGTTGAATCTGCTCCTTGTGACTGAACCCTTTTGGGAAAAAGAAGTGGATGTAGCTTGTGTTTGTGAGTGATTAGAGTGGCTGAGTACCGGTATATCCTTTAGGACATACCATCTATGTATTTGTGTTCCTATATGTATTATTTTTAATTTTATGTTTTGTTGTATGTACAATTTCCACTGCCCTGGGTCAGAGGTCGAACAAGCGGTGGTGCTAGGTGGCACCATCCAAAATCTTGCCTAGGGCATCAGATTGGTTAGGGCCAGCTCTGTGTTCAATACAGACAAATGTAAGGTAATGCACTTTGGTAGCAAGAACAAAAATACTACCTACACACTAAATGGAGAAAAACTAGGTGATTTTTTACTGGAAAAAGATTTAGGTGTTCACATAGATAACAACCTGAGCAGTAGTACAGTAGAGTAAAGTAGGAATGCAGCAAAAAAGGCAAACAAGGTATTAGCAACATCAAGCGGAGTATTGATGCAAGGTATGAGAGTGTTATACTCCCATTATAGAAATCACTATTGAGTCCACATCTTGAATACTGTGCACAATTATTGGCACCATACTGCAAAAAAGGATATCCTGGAACTAGAAAAGGTTTAGAGATGGGCGACTAAATTGAGTAAGGGTATGGAGACGTTTGAGTACGAGGAAAGGCTTGCTAGGCTAGGCATGTTTACACTGGAAAAATATTAAGAGGGGACATGATTAACATTTACACATATATATGAGGTCAATACACAGAGCTAGCAGGGGAATTGTTTTTGGTAAGATCATCACAAAGGACACGTGGGCACCCGCTTAGGTTAGAGGAGGGGAGATTTTGCACACAGAGATGGAAAGTTATTTGCACAGTAAGGACAATACGTATTTGGAATTCCCTGCCTGAGAGAGTAGTAATGGTGGACTCGGTCATTACTTTTAAGAATGGGCTAGATAAATTCGTAATGGATAAAGATATACAGGGTTACGGTGGGTAAACCATGCACTATAGTATTTAAACAACATAATAATGAAAAAAAGGAATTTACATTACGGATAAACATTCACCACAGTTAAATCAGTATTAAAAATCTTACAGTGTAAGAGATCACTAGCAGGTTGAACTCGATGGACAATTTGTCTTTTTACAACCTTAGAAACTATGTTACTATGTTATAATTCTGAGTGATCGAGTAGAACAGAGCAGATGGGGTAGACTTTGGCGCAGTCAGTTAGCTTGGCAAATGTTGCAACAATTGTAACGACAGTCCATATTTATAAAGTACAGAGAATACATTTTGGTGAGTTTCTAACATATATAGAGTGCAGAGCTTCTGTTTTATAAATATATATATATATATAAATAGTATTTGTATTCGGCACTCATGAAATAAACATCACAGTCAGCTTGCCCGGTGCCCTCTAAATCAACTTTGCAGGTTGAAGATATTAGCACAATGAAGCGGCACTCCAGGACTTAATTCAAATAAACGGGTTCAGTCTCCCGATTTTGATGTGCAACGTTTCGGTTTTAATCACAAACCTGACGAAGGTTTGTGATTAAAACCGAAACGTTGCACATCAAAATCGGGAGACTGGACCCGTTTATTTGAATTAAGTCCTGGAGTGCCGCTTCATTCTGCTTATATATATATATATATATATATATATACACATACATACACGCTTATGTACATGCCTTAGTAGCTTCCATTTACAATTTTGACAGCATGGCATTAGCATTATTACTGTCCATTTGTAATACACTATTGTGAACAGAAGCTTATCTTGATGTGCAGAATGACACGTTGCCTAGCAACCACACATGGGATAAAAAAAATAAATGATGCAAATATTGTGTTCTATCCCACATAATCTTGTTAATTAGCAGGTAATTTCAGAAATGAGAAGGAGATGACAACAACATTGACCTCATCAGGTAGCCCTGTTCTCCATCTATCAGGCAGCTAATTGCGGGAGATATGATTTTGCCAGTCTGAAAGATAGCTTCCAAAGAGAATTCTCAATGTGCAGACTGTAATACAGAGACAACCAGAAATTGAACAACAATAAGTTTTCACATCTCCTAAAACTGAAGGCCACAGGACGGAGCAGCACTAAACACAGGGGGTTATTTAGACCTGATTGCTGCTGCAAATAAATGCACTAGCAGCAATTTTTTGCCTACTGTGCAAGTATAAAATGCTCACCGCACAAGTGCCAGAATGTGAGCTGCAAAAAATTTGTAGTCGTATTATAAAAAAACTGAATGCAGAAAAGCAACGGAAAAGAGGTGTGCTGAGGGCGGGGCGGGGGTGTGGCTTCACACCCCTGCGAAGATAGGCGTGAATCTGGGCATGCAGTGGGCCTGCCACTGCGCGCAAACAGAATGCAGGTTCTGAGTATAGGCTTGTGCAGACAATGCAATGACCCATCACAGGTACACCACCATCGATGTTTCTGCAGATAGTTGCACAATCACAAAATCACACACAGTTAAATCATAGCTAATTACCTGAAAACCTCATTACACCTCGGACCTGTGTGAGGTGGTATGTAGGTTTTTTTTCTCTGAATATGTTCACCATTCAATCTTTAAAGTTGTGTATTCCCAATTACTACTGTTAGAAACAGATTATCTGGTTTGGGTATGGTCAGAGGTGTTACGATCCTGGCCAGGGCTGGGGGATGTTGCAGATGAGGTGGTGGGCCTAAGACTTTGGGCCAGAAGAGAGGCTATCTCCTGCATGCATTGCCAGATAGTAGAGGTCATCTCATGCAGCTCCAGGAGCACCTGTTGTTGAATCTGCTCCATACTCTCGCCTTGATGTTGTACGGCTAGGAGGATCTCCTGGTTGCTTTGGAAGGAGTGGGGGGTTTCTCAGCAGCCTCGTCCAGGTCTACCAGCAACTCTGGGGTGTCCTCCCAAGAGTGTGGACCAGACCCCCTTACCCCTCCCCAGGTTGCGTGAGCTGATCATCCTCATCTGAAATTTAAACAAATGCAAATAAAAATTAGCATTGGCGTTTTGTATGTTATCAAATTTAACTTTAATATAAGTTTAATAATTACATCGGTCAGCATACAGGAGCTCAATGGCAGGCATGTCCGTGTCTATATCAGAAACGCCTGCCACCTCCTCTTCAGCAACACAACCCAACTGTTATGATTCTGATACTCAGGTCAGGGGTGATCTTATACGGTAGGACCTGAATACCAGAACGTAATGCTGGGAAAGGGGAATGGAAAGGGAATAGCCCCTGGCACCCTATCTCCGTTGTCTCACCCGTGCTGTCAGTACACTCTTGCGAGACTATGGTTGCTTGGGCCCATGGCAGCCGCGTTTGAAGGGCGGATTACGTCTGCCCAACTCCGATGCCCCCTCAGGTCTTAATGAGAGACAAAGAGTTAACAGAGACAGGGTGATAACAAGGGGCCCTCTAACTGAACAACAAAGCCAGGGGCTACTAACAAAGCTGAAACTAAAGTATGCGCGGATTTCCGCCAGGGAAAAGAACAACAAAATACTCCACTTGTCCACTCTCCTACACGGCACCGCCGAGTACCGGAGAGGACTGTGGAAGCGGATACCTCAGCAAATGCTCCAATAACAGAAAACAATATAAAGCGGTTTAGGCCGCAACTCGCGGCGGAGCCGCCACTCACGAAACCAAGCAAGATCCTCTATCGACTGCCACAGGTAAACGAGGACCAGAAGAACTCCTTAGGATAGGACGGCTACTCCAAGACTCAGGAACTCAGAGAACTGGAAAGACCGGCACAGCAGACCAGGAACAGACGTTCACCAAACATGAGCAGCATGCAGGAAGCTATCACCGGCGTCTGTGTGAGGCACTGAGGAGGTTTAAAACAGGGAACCCTCCAATCAGAGTCCAGAGCCTAATTACCCAAAATGTCGTGCAGCTGCCTTGCTGCACGACCAGAGAACATGTGTGAGTGCATATTTATTAAACACCAGCAACGGGGAACGCGGTCCGCCTGTGGCGTCCCCGTTGCTATGGACCCGGCGGCTCGACACGCACGCGTCCTGGCGTTGCTAGGGACCCGGCGGCTCAGCGCGCACGGCGTCCTAGCGTTGCTAGGGACCCGGTGGCTCAGCGCGCACGGCGTCCCTAGCGTTGCCAGGCGCCGTGCAGAAAGGGGAGAAGGTGCAGCGGCCGGCTACGGACCGCTGCGCCTAACACCAACGCTATGTTTTCCAATGGGTAGTATTCCAAAGTCCGAGAGATTCTTCCCACCACCTCTCACCCTCGCATGTCGCCAGCGGGCACCCATCTTCTCCTTAAGCAGGCACTTGAAGTCCACTCATCTAAAATAAATTACAATATAGAGGATACATATTACCATGGTATTCAAGACATGTAAAAGAAATATATTTCTACACACTCTTGAAAACTTACTGGTACATTCTCTAATGGTTGAAACTAAACTCATTTTTAATTGAATTAATATTATTATTATTATTATTATTATTAATAATTATTATTAATATTATTATATTATGTGTCCTTCATGGCTTACACGTACACTTCTACCGATACACACTGTCCTTGAGAGATGTACAGTATGCACATGCACACATTTACTTTTCACTTAGCTATTATTCACACAGGCAAAGTTTAGCACAGCAAAACCTATTTTTTTATGCATACCGTCTTTTCACCTCTGATGTGCGGACGATGGGCGCCTCCACGTTGACCACATCTGTAATCTCTTGATGCACCCATATTCTTCGGCCCATGGTCCACTTTCTCCATTGCTTGAGGGACCAGAATGTCAAGCTCCCTCCTGCCGAATAGTGGTTGTCTTGTTTTCTTCTCCTTCTTCTGCGTTGCCAGAGATTGAGACTGGTTACTGGTCCCTGATGCTTCTTCATCTGCAGGCCCAGGCTGGTGATATGCAGCTGCTGCTTCTCTCTCTGCTATTCTACTCTTTTCAGCATTCTCATGTATCTGTGTAGCAACTTTGGTGAGATGTCTGGCAATCGGACTAATGATAAATTGCATTTTGTGGATGGAAATGAGGTAGTTTTATAGCAGAACACACTAATTAGGAGTTAATGTGTGCAGGCGGTGTTTGCATAAGTTTGCAACTAGGAAAACAATTTGGGCGGCTTATTTAAGGAGGTGGTTTGCATCTGTGTGAGGGTGTGTGGTCTTTTGTTGGTAGGAGAGAGAGAGCACATCATTAACAAAAAAAAATTAAAGTCAGGTTTTAACATCCAAGGTGCCAGGACACAGTTCATTGGTCCATCCACTAAAACTCGGAAAGGCAGGTTTGGATTGGACCATGGGCCAGTTATTAGCATAAAATGGATGACCATTGTCTGTTTAAATCATCCATGGTCATCCATTGCATACTATTCTGTCACTGATGGTCACTTGCTAAATCAACATCGATGTAAACCAGAAATAGGGACTCAATCTCTTTAATGAACTCCATTTGTATGAGCTATTTCTTAATTCAGCATCATGCTGCATACATCTAATTGGTTAACAATGGGATCCTTGAAGATGTCATGTGTCAGAAATGGACCCACAAAGGCTATAAGTTTGTGACATGTTCACTTTTGAATTGTAGTTTATTTATTAATACTTATATATGCTTTCTCTCCATAATGAACATCTGGAATGTACAGTTGAAAAGAAAAAAAAGAAAATCAAATTGGCGAGTTATTGAATATGTTTGCGATTTTACAGTTTGCAGTTGCATACATTCGCAAACCAAAAATGTATACAAAATGTGTTCTCATTCATATGGCCTAATTTACGTGCACAGCAATATCATGGGTTAAACACACACACTATGTGAACTGCCAATGGCCTCAATAAAGATTATTTTAATTTTTCAGCATCATAAAGTACATGTCCAATCAACAGCAGGCAGACTATATAAATATTGACAATTTAGATCAATATGCCATTGGCACCATGCAAGCTGCCGCATTTACAGTCAGAGAGCTGATGCACCTCACCGCGATAATAGACTGCTGCATGGGCCACATGGGCCCCTATGTGCCTAATGCTATAAAGCGCGCGGCCTACGCGGATGTCTCCATGCGGATGGGCACAAGGCGGAGCTTTGTGCAGCTCGAACAGTGGTGGTCCGACAGCCGTCGCCAGCGGGACGCCTACGTGAGCGGATTCACACCCGTAAGTAGATATAAGAACTCGTTTTCCATACTGTAGCATTCCCGTATGAATGTGCTCAAGCAAGAGTGTGTTTATTTTGCATGTGCACGGAGAGAGAAGAAGTGGCAGGCAGTAGTGTCTGCGTGTTTTGATGTGTCCAGAGTGTTAGGTACATGGGGCCTAATTCTGAGTTGATCGCAGCATCAAGTTTGTTAGCAATTGGGCAAAACCATGAGCACTGCAGGAGGGACAGATATAACATGTGCAGAGAGAGTTAGATTTGGGTAGGTTATTTAGTTTCTGTGCAGGGTAAATACTGGCTGCTTTATTTTTACACTGCAATTTAGATTTCAGTTTGAACACACCCCACCCAAATCTAATTCTCTCTGCACATGTTATATCTGTCCCCCCTGCAGTGCTCATGGTTTTGCCCAATTGCTAACAAACTTGATGCTGCGATCAACTCAGAATTAGGTCCATGGCTCCTAAATAACATTGCAATACAAAGAATTATCTGCTCTGTCATTGTTACTTGTTCTTAATATTATTATTATTGTTATTATTATTATTACTAGTAGTATTATTCTAGCAATATTTTTTTGGTTTTTATCAGACCAAGCATGTGTGGCATTCATTTGGAATGTTAGCATTTTGAATGAGTGAGCGTTTGAAAATGATGATACACATATTTTTTTTTCAGTTTATAGTTAATTGTTTGGTTAAATATATAAATAATGTTTACGTAACACATGAATGTTACAGGAAAATTAAAACTGTGTTCCTCTCTCCTTCGGCAGAACACAACAACGTCAAGGCACCCAAGATGAAGGCCCTCTCATTCACTATTCCCCTTGCAAAATCTCAACCACCATCCCCCTCCCAAGCCCCCTCTACACCTCCATCCCCCTCCCAAAACCCATTCTCCTCTCCACCTCAGCCCCTCCCAAACCCCCTCTCCACCTCCAACCCCCTCCCAAAACCCCACTCCCTCTCCACCTCAACCCTCATCCTACTTCCAATCTCCATCTACACCTCCATCCCCTTCCAAAACCCCTCTCCCATCTAACCTCCATCCCCCTTCCAAAACCCCTCCCCCAGCCCACCTCCATCCCTCTTCCAAAACCCATACCCCTCCAGTCCTTCATTGAGGATTGCAGAAGAGTCGCAAGAGGCTGAAGCAAATTGTGAAAGTAAGCACAATAATGCTAAATATTATTATTATTTATTTAGCTTTTTTTATATAGCGCAACATATTCTGTTGCGCTTTACAATTGGAAATAACAGTGATAACAGTAACTTGGTAATAAAAGATAGACATACAGATGGAGCCTCTGTTATCTTTGCTGTTTCTCCGCCTAAACAAAGGTTTAGTCACACCTAGGCCTAGTATGCTGTATTGTACAATATGAGCGTCCAAATCCCCTTAACAAAAACCACTGCTTACAGTACATTTACACATGAGCTTGTGCATCTATCATGAGCCGTCATGTCCGTATTTTTTCTGACACTTTATTTTTTTGTAATCTATAGTAATATACCTTCACATTCAATAGAAGTGTGCACACAGATTGTACATAAATCAAGCCAAAGCTGCAGAGGCATCTCATTCTGCTATTTAAAATACCCAGTGGCTATGGGGATAAGCGAGCTCCAAGCACCGCACGGTACACATACAGTACAGTAGCAGGTTAGACTCAATCACAGAGCGGGTTCACAAAATGGATGCCGCTTGTGACCCAGCGCCTCATGGAAGCCTACAGCAACTGTATGGACCGAGCGACGGTATCGATATTGCAAGAATCAGGGAAATGCTGAAGGAGCATCTCTATACACTAATTAAAATATACTGTATACACAGTGGCAATGAGGTCCCGTTGACTGAGCAATTAATAAAACTAATATTTTTTCTGACACTTTATTACATTTTTTTTTGGTCCTCTATTGCACAGGTTCTCAAACTCGGTCCTCAGGACCCCACACAGTGCATGTTTTGTATGTCTCACAGAATCGCAAGTGAAATAATTAGCTCCACCTGTGGACCTTTTCAAATGTGCCAGTGAGTAATTAATACACCTGTGCACCTGCTGGGTTACCTGCAAAACATGCACTGTGTGGGGTCCTGGGGACCGAGTTTGAGAACCTATGATCTATTGTAATAGTACCTTCACATTCAATAGAAACATGTACACAGAATTTACATAAATCAGGGCAAAGCTTCATGAGCATCTAATTCCACTATCTAAAATACACCCGTAGACATATCAATAAATATAAAAATACAGTAGTGTATGCAGACGCAACTACAGCAAGTGTTCGAACAATACTGTAGTTCATTGATGTTAGAGAATCTGTGTTGTACTATATGAGAAGGGACACAAGAGCTCATGTCTGCACTTCTTATCAGCTCTTCATTTACATACTGTATACAGTAGTACTGTGTTGTCACCTGACCTCCCTCCCTGTCTGTGAAATGAGCAGGGGAAAGGGGAAGCGGGATGGGAGTGGGGGGAGGTGTTGGCTAAATACCATGTTATGCAAAAAGTATTAATTCTCTTGTCTGCTGAGGCGTCCAATATGAGCATCCAAGTCCCCTAAACAAAAACCAATGGGAAGGGATCCCTGCTTACAGTATCATTTACACATGAGCTTGTGAATCTATCATGAGCCGTCGTGTCCGAGGGGTGAGGTGTGCCGCTTCCCATGCTAAGAGTCCTGGGTTCGATTCCCAAAGTGTGAATACATATTTATTTTTTTCTGACACTTTTTAATTTTTGTAATCTGTAGTAATATACCTTCACATTCAATAGAAGTGAGCACACAGATTTTACATAAATCAAGACAAAGCTGCAGGAGTGTCACATTCCACTATTCCTGTCCAGTGATACTGCCGTATGTATGTATATATATATATATATATATATATATATATATATATGTACCCTGTTGCAAAGAGGATTATTGAGGCCATAACCCTAGATGTGCCAGGTGTTTGTGCCGCACACTTGTGTTGCTTAGCTTAGTCATACAGCTATCTCATTGCCCTCTTTTACTTCTTGGCATGATGTGCTGTTTGAGCAGAGGCGGAACTACCTCCAGTGCAACCAATGCGTTGCACTTGGGCTCGCCACTGTCCAGGGGCCCAAAGCATGTAATGAGTCAAACTGACTCATTACATGCCGCTGTGTGCTGCGGGCAACCGCTGCCCGCAGCACACAGCCGCCCAGACAGAGAGGAGAGGAGCAGCGGTACGGGGGGAAGGAGGAGGAGGGAGGTGGAGGAGGGAGCCGCAGCAGCGCTTTGCTACTGGTTGAGGCGCTGCTGCTGCTGTCCCTCTGCTTCACTATAGGCTGTGCAAAAAGGGGGACTGTCTGCCGCAATGTGTAAAAAGGGGGAATCTGCCTGCCGCAATGTGTAAAAAGGGGGACTGTCTGCCGCAATGTGTAAAAAGGGGGAATCTGCCTGCCGCAATGTGTAAAAAGGGGGAATCTGCCTGCCGTAATGTGTAAAAAGGGGGAATCTGCTTGCCGAAATGTGTAAAAAGGGGGAATCTTTGCCGCAATGTGTAAAAAGGGGGAATCTGCCTGCCGTAATGTGTAAAAAGGGGGAATCTTTGCCACAATGCGTAAAAAGGGGGAATCTGCCTGCCGCAATGTGTAAAAAGGGGGAATCTGCCTGCCGCAATGTGTAAAAAGGGGGAATCTGCCTGACGTGATGTGTAAAAAGGGGGAATCTGCCTGCCGCAATGTGTAAAAAGGGGGAATCTGCCTGCCGTAATGTGTAAAAAGGGGGAATCTTTGCCACAATGCGCAAAAAGGGGGAATTTGCCTGACGCAATGTGTAAAAAGGGGGAATCTGCCTGCCGCAATGTGTAAAAAGGGGGAATCTGCCTGATGTGATGTGTAAAAAGGGGGAATCTTTGCCGCAATGTGTAAAAAGGGGGAATCTGCCTGCCGCAATGTGTAAAAAGGGGGAATCTGCCTGCCGTAATGTGTAAAAGGGGGGAATCTGCCTGCCGCAATGTGTAAAAAGGGGGAATCTGCATGCCGCAATGTGTAAAAAGGGGGAATCTTTGCCGCAATGTGTAAAAAAAAAGAATCTGCCTGACGTGATGTGTAAAAAGGGCGAATCTGCCTGCCGCAATGTGTAAAAAAAGGGGGAATCTGCCTGCCGTAATGTGTAAAAAGGGGGAATCTTTGCCGCAATGTGTAAAAAGGGGGAATCTGCCTGACGTGATGTGTAAAAAGGGGGAATCTGCCTGACGTGATGTGTAAAAAGGGGGAATCTGTCTGCCATGATGTGTAAAAAGGGGGAATCTGCCTGCCGCAATGTGTAAAAAGGGGGAATCTGCATGCCGCAATGTGTAAAAAGGGGGAATCTGCCTGCCGTAATGTGTAAAAAGGGGGAATCATTGCCGCAATGTGTGAAAAGGGGGAATCTGCCTGATGTGATGTGTAAAAAGGGGGAATCTGCCTGCCGCAATGTGTAAAAAAAGGGGGAATCTGCCTGCCGTAATGTGTAAAAAGGGGGAATCTTTGCCGCAATGTGTAAAAAGGGTGAATCTGCCTGACGTGATGTGTAAAAAGGGGGATTCTGCCTGACGTGATGTGTAAAAAGGGAGAATCTGTCTGCCATGATGTGTAAAAAGGGGGAATCTGCCTGCCGCAATGTGTAAAAAGGGGGAATCTGCCTGCCGCAATGTGTAAAAAGGGGGAATCTGCCTGCCGTAATGTGTAAACAGGGGGAATCTTTGCCGCAATGTGTAAAAAGGGGGAATCTGCCTGACGTGATGTGTAAAAAGGGGAATCTGTCTTCCGCAATGTGTAAAAAGGGGTAATCTGCCTGCTGCAATGTGTAAAAAGGGGTAATCTGCCTGCCGTAATGTGTTTGCCGCAATGTGTAAAAGGGGGAATCTGCCTGACGTGATGTGTAAAAAGAAGGAATCTGCCTGCAGCAATGTGTAAAAAGGGGGAATCTGCCTGCCGTAATGTGTAAAAAGGGGGAATCTTTGCAGCAATGTGTAAAAAGGGGGAATCTGCCTGACGTGATGTGTAAAAAGGGGGAATCTGCCTGACGTGATGTGTAAAAGGGGGGAATCTGTCTGCCGTGATGTGTAAAAAGAGGGAATCTGCATGCCGCAATGTGTAAAAAGGGGGAATCTGCCTGCCGCAATGTGTAAAAAGGGGGAATCTGCCTGCCGGAATGTGTAAAAAGGGGGAATCTTTGCCGCAATGTGTAAAAAGGGGGAATCTGCCTGACGTGATGTGTAAAAAGGGGGAATCTGCCTGCCGCAATGTGTAAAAAGGGGGAATCTGCTTGCCGCAATGTGTAAAAAGGGGGAATCTGCCTGCCGCAATGTGTAAAAAGGGGGAATCTGCCTGCCACAATGTGTAAAAAGGGGGAATCTTTGCCGCAATGTGTAAAAAGGGGGAATCTGCCTGATGTGATGTGTAAAAAGGGGGAATCTGCCTGCCGCAATGTGTAAAAAGGGGGAATCTGCCTGCCGTAATGTGTAAAAAGTAGAGATGTGCACCGGAAATTTTTCGGGTTTTGTGTTTTGGTTTTGGATTCGGTTCCACGGCCGTGTTTTGAATTCGGACGCGTTTTGGAAAACCTCCCTGAAAATTTTGTGTCGGAGTCGGGTGTGTTTTGGATTCAGGAGTTTTTTTACAAAAAAAACTCAAAAACAGCTTAAATCATAGAATTTGGGGGTCATTTTGATCCCATAGTATTATTAACCTCAATAACCATAATTTCCACTCATTTCCAGTCTATTCTGAACACCTCACACCTCACAATATTAGTCCTAAAATTTGCACCGAGGTCGCTGGATGACTAAGTGGCCGACACAAACACCTGGCCCATCAAGGAGTGGCACTGCAGTGTCAGACAGGATGGCAGATTTAAAAAATAGTCCCCAAACAGAACATGATGCAAAGAAAATAAGAGGTGCACTGAGGTAGCTGTGTGACTAAGCTAAGCAACCCAAGTGGCCGACACAAACACCTGGCCCATCTAGGAGTGGCACTGCAGTGTCAGACAGAATGGCAGATTTAAAAAATAGTCCCCAAACAGCACATGATGCAAAGATATATTAAAGAAAAAAGAGGTGCAAGATAGAATTGTCCTTGGGCCCTCCCACGCACCCTTATGTTGTATAAACAGGACATGCACACTCAGGGCCGTCTTAACAGCAGTGTGGGCCCTGGGCACAGCAATGTACTGGGGCCCCTACCCATCCTCCAGGGGGGGGGGGCTATCAGCGGCAGCTTTGATGTCCTGCGGGGGTAGGGGGCTTCTATCTTCCGCTCAGCATGTAGAACCTGGAGCAGTAATCTGCTAATTACTCCTTTACTGCACAAATGGGGCAGGATGGAGAACACTAAACTGTAGAAGGTGGCATTGGGCTGAATGAAGGGGCCCCGTACATAACCTCCAGGGTGGCAGGGAGTGTTTAATACACAGGGGAGGTGTGGATAGCGGAGTGGGCTTAATATTCATCATTTTCTGGTGAGAGAGCAGCTTGCATGACTGTAGATATCTCAAGTTCCTGGAAAATGATTTCTTAGATTTGAATGGGATAAAAATGAGAAAGTCTCACCTGTCAGGAGGTTCTGGGGACTTGGGGATCAGAGTTCAGGAGCCAGAGCAATCCACCAATGAAAATATAAAACTGCATATTAGGCAAGTGGAGCTGGAGCAGGGACCACCTGCTGGAAGGCTGATATCTCTGGTTCTGGACACAGTAGAGACAAGCTGCCAGTGTCCACCAAAATTGGAGAGTCCCAGCTTTTGAAATGTACCCTCAGAAAAACTCTACATCATACAGAGCCCGAGATATCTGGCTGGCAAGAGCAATTAACAGGCTTGGATGGGGACCACTGCTTTGAAGTCGGATATCTCTGGTTCCCTATGGCCGATTTTCACAAATTTGGTACCTCTGGAAAGAGGGGACCCTCAGCTATCAGCCTAGGGCCCTTATACTCCTGGGGCCCTTGGGCAAGAGCCCATTGAGCCCATACGAAAAGACGGCCCTGTGCACACTTAAACAAACCCATCATTTCAGCGACAGGGTCTGCCACACGACTGTGACTGAAATGACTGGTTGGTTTGGGCCCCCACCAAAAGAGAAGCAATCAATCTCTCCTTGCACAAACTGGCTCTACAGAGGCAATATGTCCACCTCCTCCTCACCGTCCGATTCCTCACCCCTTTCACTGTGTACATCCTCCTCCTCACAGATTATTAATTCGTCCCCACTGGAATCCACCATCTCAGGTCCCTGTGTACTTTCTGGAGGCAATTGCTGCTGGTGAATGTCTCCACGGAAGAATTGATTATAATTCATTTTGATGAACATCATCTCCAGATTTTCTGGAAGTAACCTCGTATGCCGATTGCTGACAAGGTGAGTGGCTGCACTAAACACTCTTTCGGAGTACATGCTGGAGGGGGGGGGGGGGGGGGGGCAACTTAGGTAAAATAAAGCCAGTTTGTGCAAGGGCCTCCAAATTGCCTCTTTTTCCTGCCAGTATACGTACGGACTGTCTGACGTGCCTACTTGGAGGCGGTCACTCATATAATCCTCCACCATTCTTTCAATGGTGAGAGAATCATATGCAGTGACAGTAGACGACATGTCAGTAATCGTTGGCAGGTCCTTCAGTCCGGACCAGATGTCAGCACTCGCTCCAGACTGCCCTGCATCACCGCCAGCGGGTGGGCTCGGAATTCTTAGCCTTTTCCACGCAACCCCAGTTGTGGGAGAATGTGAAGGAGGAGCTGTTGACGGGTCACGTTCCGCTTGACTTGACAATTTTCTCACCAGCAGGTCTTTGAACCTCTGCAGACTTGTGTCTGCCGGAAAGAGAGATACAATGTAGGTTTTAAATCTAGGATCGAGTACGGTGGCCAAAATGTAGTGCTCTGATTTCAACAGATTGACCACCCGTGAATCCTGGTTAAGCGAATTAAGGGCTTCATCCACAAGTCCCACATGCCTAGCGGAATCGCTCCGTTTTAGCTCCTCCTTCAATCTCTCCAGCTTCTTCTGCAAAAGCCTGATGAGGGGAATGACCTGACTCAGCCTGGCAGTGTGTGAACTGACTTCACGTGTGGCAAGTTCAAAGGCAGAGCCGGCAATAGGCATAGGCAAACTAGGCAATTGCCTAGGGTATTTGATATGCCTAGGGGCATCAGTAGCTTCTGCTGATTAAAATGATATGCAACATGCCTATATTCTGTGTGTAGCATTTCTTATGCAGATACAGCCACAGTCTCACACAATATATAGGCATGCTGCATATCATTTTAATCAGCAGAATCTGCTTGTGCATCCTAGCTAAATAGCAATGCAAATAAGATGCATTTTCATAAAAAAAGGTGCCCAACGTTAGCATTGAGGCAAGATTTATGAGGACACATCTGTATCCAAGCAGAGGCAGAGGTCACAGTGTTAGTGGCAGTGTGAATGCTGTGTGCATGTGAGTGGGTTGGTTGTGCAGTAGTGTTCAGAATATGTGTTAGGAGCATTATGTGTGTCATGTAAAAATGCATTAATAATGTGCAGCAAATGTGTAGGGGGCACTATGTGTGTCATTATGTGTATAAGGGCATTAATAATGTGCAGCATATGTGTAACAGGGTACTACTGTATGTGTGTCATTATGTGTATAGGAGCATTAATAATGTGCAGCAAATGTGTAGGGGGCACTATGTGTGTCATTATGTGTATAAGGGCATTAATAATATTCGGCATATATGTAAGGGACATTATCTGTAAAAGGGCATTAATAAAGGTTGTCATAATGTGTAAGACGCATTATGTTTATAAGGACATTAATAATGTGTAAGGGGCATTACTGTGTGGAATTATGTGTATAATTGCATTACTAATGTGTGGCATTATGTGTATAAGATGCTCTATGTGGCGTTTCGTATAGAAAGGGTCGTCTAATATGAATAAAGAGCAATAGGGTGTGGTGCATTGTGAATAAGGAGCAATTCAGTGTGATGTAATGTGAATAAGGGGCTCTACTGTGAGGAGTAACGTTTATAAGGTAAAGTGATACTACTGTGGGATGTAATATGAATTATGGACACTATCGCATGATCAAATGTGAATAAAGTTGCAGTACTGTGAGGCATAATTGCAACTGGAGTTACTATTGTGTGGCCATGCCCCTTGCCAGCAAAAACACACCCCTTTTTCGGCTGTGCGCCAAATGTGTGAACTGTTCCTATTTAAAATCTCAGCGAGCGCTCGGCATCTCCTCTCATTTAGGTGAGCCTGGCTGGGCTGGATCAAGTGGCTTTGAGGGCCTTATACGGCCCCCGGGCCTGAGGTTCCCCACCCCTGATATAAAGGGGTTGAATTCCACCTCATTACCACCTCTTGCTTCAGATGATGGCGGGGCAGGTTCAGGAGTGTTTGCTGGTGCTCCAGTCTTCGGCACGCGGTGGCTGAATGCCGAAAGTGGCCCACAATTCTTCGGGCCACCGACAGCATCTCTTGCACGCCCCTGTCGTTTTTTAAATAATTCTGCACCACCAAATTCAAAACATGGGACGTGCTGGAATTTACCCACATGTAATGCACGCACAATATTGGTGGCGTTGTCCGATGTCACAAATCCCCAGGAGAGTCCAATTGGGGTAAGCCATTCTGCGATGATGTTCCTCAGTTTCCGTAAGAGGTTGTCAGCTGTGTGCCTCTTATGAAAAGTGGTGATACAAAGCGTAGCCTGCCTAGGAACGAGTTGGCGTTTGCGAGATGCTGCTACTGGTGCCGCCGCTGCTGTTCTTGCTGCGGGAAGCAATACATCTACCCAGTGGGCTGTCACAGTCATATAGTCCTGAGTATGCCCTGCTCCACTTGTCCACATGTCCGTGGTTAAGTGGACATTGGGTACAACTGTATTTTTTAGGACACTGGTGACTCTTTTTCTGACATCTGTGTACATTCTCGGTATCGCCTGCCTAGAGAAATGGAACCTAGATGGTATTTGGTACCAGGGACACACTACCTCAAGCAATTCTCTAGTTCCCTGTGAATTAAAGCTGGATACCGGACACACGTTTAACACCACCAAAGCTGCCAAGACCTGAGTTATCCGCTTTGCAGCAGGATGACTGCTGTGATATTTCATCTTCCTCGCAAAGGACTGTTGGACAGTCCATTGCTTACTGGAAGTAGTACAAGTGGTCTTCCGACTTCCCCTCTGTACCATACTGCTATATATTATAAACTGGTGGTTAGCAAAATTATGCACTGTACTCCTACTTTATATACTGCACACAATTAAAATGCACCACAGGTATGGATGGATAGTATACTTGACGACACAGAGGTAGGTAGAGCAGTGGACTACTGACCCGTACTGCTATATATTATATACTGGTGGTCAGCAAAATTATGCACTGTCCTCCTACTATATATACTGCGCACAACAACTAAAATGCACCACAGGTATGGATGGATAGTGTAAAACTGCTTAGCAAGAGTACCTAGCATAGTTTGTTAATGTAAATGTATTTTTAACAGCAAAAATATGTGATCACTTACCAACTTGTGGGGGTGATGCAGGCTGATCAGTATCAGCTATGTGTAGCCCAGATATTATTCGCTTAAGTTGTTCCTCGTAGGCTGTGAACTGTATGGGTGCACTGGTACCTCCCCCTGTGCGTCTGGCCTCCTTTCTCTCTGCAGCCATCTTCGTTTTGAGCAGTCTTTTTATGTTGTTAAATATTTTTTTAACATTCACCTCTATTCGCTTGAAAATGCTAACCGCATTAACTGCGTCTGTAATGTCCTCCCACATTTTGCGCTTATGCACCATATTAGTGCGGTGGTTATCCTTATCCAGAAGGCGATTAAAAACTGGCACCATTGCCCTGACTAGGGCACAGTTTTCCTCATGGAAGAAATGCACATGGCGACCACTGGGAGTACGCCCTGGCATAGGGCCTTCCTCACCCTCCTCATCCTCCTCACCCTCCTCTGTGGCCTCCTTCTCCAACTGGCCCCCATCACCCTCCTCCTCCTGCCAGTCAATGTCACTAAGGAGAGGCTCCTCCAGCTCTTCCTCCTCTCAAAATCCTCCTCCTCTGTGTCAGTTTGCCCTTTTCCAGCACCAGCCTCCTCTTGCTCCGCATACTTAGCCTGCTCTTCCTGACTCCTCCCACTCCCTCCGCCACTGCCCTCCTTGCCACCATGCTGCCTCTCTCCATGCTTCTCTCTCTGCCTCTCTTGGACACTCTCCTCTCCATCTTACACTCCTCCCAGCCTAACAAAGGGCAAAATGGAGCCAGAGCCCTTTATATAGGGTTTGTGATGCAGATTCCAGGGGACTTAGCTCGGCCAATAGGTGAGATTCTTTGCTTGTGTGTAATGGTGGTGTTGGAAATCGCATTCTGGTTGGTCAGAAAAGCGCACATTACCGGGTCATAATATTGTGTCAAATCGCATGACATTGCATGTTTCAGTCCCAAATTTGAATCCTATTACATTTGCGATTTCGACAAAAAATTAGCGATTTTCAAATAGAGATGAGCGGGTTCAGTTCTCCGAGATCTGGACCCCCCTGAACTTCACCTATTTTACACAGTTCCGAGGCAGCCTCGGATCTTCCCGCCTTGCTCGGTTAAACCGAACGGGCCCAAACGCCATCATCCCGCTGTCAAATTCTCGCAAGATTCGTATTCTATATAAAGAGCCGCGCGTCGCCGCCATTTTCACTCGTGCATTGGAGATTGAATGGAGAGGACGTGGCTGCGTTCTCTCCCTGAAAAGCTCTGTAATCTGTGCTCAGTGTGCTGCAAATATCTGTGCTCAGTGTGCTGAAAATATCTGTGCTCAGTGTGCTGAAAATATCTACGTTCTCTGCCTGAAAACGCTCCATATCTGTGCTGAGTGTGCTGCAAATATCTGTGCTCAGTGTGCTGCATTGTGGGGACTGGGGACCACCAGTATATAATTATAGTAGTACATTACAGTAGGCCATTGCTGTATCTTGCTGCTCTGTGTCAAGTATACTATCTCTGTGCTGCATTATTGTGAGCAGTATATAGTAGGACAGTGCAGCATTTTGGTGAACAGCAGTATACATATATAGTACAGTACAGTAGGCCATTGCTGTATCTTGCAGCTCTGTGTCAAGTATACTATCTCTGTGCTGCATTATTGTGAGCAGTATATAGTAGGACAGTGCAGCATTTTGGTGACCAGCAGTATACATATATAGTACAGTAGGCCATTGCTGTATCTTGCAGCTCTGTGTCAAGTATACTACAGTATCTCTGTGCTGCATTATTGTGAGCAGTATATATATATATATATATAGAGTAGGACAGTGCAGCATTTTGGTGACCAGCAGTATACATATATAGTACAGTACAGTAGGCCATTGCTGTATCTTGCAGCTCTGTGTCAAGTATACTATCTATGTGCTGCATTATTGTGAGCAGTATATAGTAGGACAGTGCAGCATTTTGGTGACCAGCAGTATACATATATAGTACAGTATAGTAGGCCATTGCTGTATCTTGCAGCTCTGTGTCAAGTATACTATCTCTGTGCTGCATTATTGTGAGCAGTATATCGTAGGACAGTGCAGCATTTTGGTGACCAGCAGTATACCTATATAGTACAGTACAGTAGGCCATTGCTGTATCTTGCAGCTCTGTGTCAAGTAGACTATCTCTGTGCTGCATTATTGTGAGCAGTATATAGTAGGACAGTGCAGCATTTTGGTGACCAGCAGTATACATATATAGTACAGTACAGTAGGCCATTGCTGTATCTTGCAGCTCTGTGTCAAGTATACTATCTCTGTGTTGCATTGTTGTGAGCAGTATATAGTAGGACAGTGCAGCATTTTGGTGACCAGCAGTATACATATATAGTACAGTACAGTAGGCCATTGCTGTATCTTGCAGCTCTGTGTCAAGTATACTATCTCTGTGCTGCATTATTGTGAGCAGTAAATATATATAGTAGGACAGTGTGGCATTTTGGTGACCAGCAGTATACATATATAGTACAGTACAGTAGGCCATTGCTGTATCTTGCAGCTCTGTGTCAAGTATACTATCTCTGTGCTGCATTATTGTGAGCAGTATATAGTAGGACAGTGCAGCATTTTGGTGACCAGCAGTATACATATATAGTACAGTAGGCCATTGCTGTATCTTGCAGCTCTGTGTCAAGTATACTACTGTATATCTGAGCTGCATTATTGTGAGCAGTATATATATATAGTAGGACAGTGCAGCATTTTGGTGACCAGCAGTATACATATATAGTACAGTACAGTAGGCCATTGCTGTATCTTGCAGCTCTGTGTCAAGTATACTATCTATATCTGTGCTGCATTATTGTGAGCAGTATATAGTAGGACAGTGCAGCATTTTGGTGACCAGCAGTATACATATATAGTACAGTATAGTAGGCCATTGCTGTATCTTGCAGCTCTGTGTCAAGTATACTATCTCTGTGCTGCAATATTGTGAGCAGTATATCGTAGGACAGTGCAGCATTTTGGTGACCAGCAGTATACCTATATAGTACAGTACAGTAGGCCATTGCTGTATCTTGCAGCTCTGTGTCAAGTATACTATCTCTGTGCTGCATTATTGTGAGCAGTATATAGTAGGACAGTGCAGCATTTTGGTGACCAGCAGTATACATATATTATTATTATTATTATTATTATTATTATTACATTTTATTTATAGGGCGCCACAAGTGTTTCGCAGCGCCGTACAAAGGACAGTACAGGGAGACAAAACTTAGCATAACAATAAATAACAAAAATGGAGTGCAGGTAACAAAGAGCAACACAATTCTCAAAACATAATACAGCTTAGATGTAAGTAGCGAAGGAGTAATCATTGTACTACTTGGGGCTGGCGGCCATAGATAGAGATGAGCCTTTACCAGCAGGAGAGAAAGCAGGTAAAGATGGTCGCTGAGTGAAATGTGTCAAGAAGAGGGTTTAGACAAGAGGAAAGAGGGCCCTGCTCTGAAGAGCTAACAATCTAGTGGGGAGGGGCAACAGACACATGACATGAGGTGCAAGCAGGTAAGCCTGATGGTGGTATGCGAGCAAAGCAGAGATGTCCAAGGCATGGGGTAGGGGGATGGAGGAGCAACCTAAGGACTAGGTTATGCATTGGAGGGGTACGCTTTGATGAATAGGTGGGTTTTCAATGCCCGTTTGAAGCTTTGCAAGGTCGGGGAGAGTCTAATGGAGCGGGGGAGCGCATTCCAATGAAGGGGTGCAGCACGGGCAAAATCCTGAACTCGTGCATGGGAAGCAGTGACCAAGGCAGAGGAGAGGCGATAGTACAGTACAGTAGGCCATTGCTGTATCTTGCAGCTCTGTGTCAAGTAAACTATCTCTGTGTTGCATTGTTGTGAGCAGTATATAGTAGGACAGTGCAGCATTTTGGTGACCAGCAGTATACATATATAGTACAGTACAGTAGGCCATTGCTGTATCTTGCAGCTCTGTGTCAAGTATACTATCTCTGTGCTGCATTATTGTGAGCAGTAAATATATATAGTAGGACAGTGTAGCATTTTGGTGACCAGCAGTATACATATATAGTACAGTACAGAAGGCCATTGCTGTATCTTGCAGCTCTGTGTCAAGTATACTATATCTGTGCTGCATTATTGTGAGCAGTATATAGTAGGACAGTGCAGCATTTTGGTGACCAACAGTATACATATATAGTACAGTAGGCCATTGCTGTATCTTGCAGCTCTGTGTCAAGTATACTACTGTATCTCTGTGCTGCATTATTGTGAGCAGTATATATATATATATATATATATATATATAGTAGGACAGTGCAGCATTTTGGTGACCAGCAGTATACATATATAGTACAGTATAGTAGGCTATTGCTGTATATTGCAGCTCTGTGTCAAGTATACTATCTCTATGCTGCATTATTGTTAGCAGTATATCATAGGACAGTGCAGCATTTTGGTGACCAGCAGTATACATATATAGTACAGTAGGCCATTGCTGTATCTTGCAGCTCTGTGTCAAGTATACTACTGTATCTCTGTGCTGCATTATTGTGAGCAGTATATATATATAGAGTAGGACAGTGCAGCATTTTGGTGTCCAGCAGTATACATATATAGTACAGTACAGTAGGCCATTGCTGTATCTTGCAGCTCTGTGTCAAGTATACTATCTATGTGCTGCATTATTGTGAGCAGTATATAGTAGGACAGTGCAGCATTTTGGTGACCAGCAGTATACATATATAGTACAGTATAGTAGGCCATTGCTGTATCTTGCAGCCCTGTGTCAAGTATACTATCTCTGTGCTGCATTATTGAGAGCAGTATATCGTAGGACAGTGCAGCATTTTGGTGACCAGCAGTATACCTATATAGTACAGTACATTAGGCCATTGCTGTATCTTGCAGCTCTGTGTCAAGTATACTACTGTATCTCTGAGCTGCATTATTGTGAGCAGTATATATATATAGTAGGACAGTGCAGCATTTTGGTGACCAGCAGTATACATATATAGTACAGTACAGTAGGCCATTGCTGTATCTTGCAGCTCTGTGTCAAGTATACTATCTATATCTGTGCTGCATTATTGTGAGCAGTATATAGTAGGACAGTGCAGCATTTTGGTGACCAGCAGTATACATATATAGTACAGTATAGTAGGCCATTGCAGTATCTTGCAGCTCTGTGTCAAGTATACTATCTCTGTGCTGCATTATTGTGAGCAGTATATCATAGGACAGTGCAGCATTTTGGTGACCAGCAGTATACCTATATAGTATAGTACAGTAGGCCATTGCTGTATCTTGCAGCTCTGTGTCAAGTATACTATCTCTGTGCTGCATTATTGTGAGCAGTATATAGTAGGACAGTGCAGCATTTTGGTGACCAGCAGTATACATATATAGTACAGTATAGTAGGCCATTGCTGTATCTTGCAGCTCTCTGTCAAGTATACTATCTCTGTGCTGCATTATTGTGAGCAGTATATCGTAGGACAGTGCAGCATTTTGTTGACCAGCAGTATACCTATATAGTACAGTACAGTAGGCCATTGCTGTATCTTGCAGCTCTGTGTCAAGTATACTATCTCTGTGCTGCATTATTGTGAGCAGTATATAGTAGGACAGTGCAGCATTTTGGTGACCAGCAGTATACATATATAGTACGGTATAGTAGGCCTTTGCTGTATATTGCAGCTCTGTGTCAAGTATACTATCTCTGTGCTGCATTATTGTTAGCAGTATATCATAGGACAGTGCAGCATTTTGGTGACCAGCAGTATACATATATAGTACAGTAGGCCATTGCTGTATCTTGCAGCTCTGTGTCAAGTATACTACTGTATCTCTGTGCTGCATTATTGTGAGCAGTATATATATAGAGTAGGACAGTGCAGCATTTTGGTGACCAGCAGTATACATATATAGTACAGTACAGTAGGCCATTGCTGTATCTTGCAGCTCTGTGTCAAGTATACTATCTATGTGCTGCATTATTGTGAGCAGTATATAGTAGGACAGTGCAGCATTTTGGTGACCAGCAGTATACATATATAGTACAGTATAGTAGGCCATTGCTGTATCTTGCAGCTCTGTGTCAAGTATACTATCTCTGTGCTGCATTATTGTGAGCAGTATATCGTAGGACAGTTCAGCATTTTGGTGACAAGCAGTATACCTATATAGTACAGTACAGTAGGCCATTGCTGTATCTTGCAGCTCTGTGTCAAGTAGACTATCTCTGTGCTGCATTATTGTGAGCAGTATATAGTAGGATAGTGCAGCATTTTGGTGACCAGCAGTATACATATATAGTACAATACAGTAGGCCATTGCTGTATCCTGCAGCTCTGTGTCAAGTATACTATTTCTGTGTTGCATTGTTGTGAGCAGTATATAGTAGGACAGTGCAGCATTTTGGTGACCAGCAGTATACATATATAGTACAGTGCAGTAGGCCATTGCTGTATCTTGCAGCTCTGTGTCAAGTATACTATCTCTGTGCTGCATTATTGTGAGCAATAAATATATATAGTAGGACAGTGTAGCATTTTGGTGACCAGCAGTATACATATATAGTACAGTACAGAAGGCCATTGCTGTATCTTGCAGCTCTGTGTCAAGTATACTATATCTGTGCTGCATTATTGTGAGCAGTATATAGTAGGACAGTGCAGCATTTTGGTGACCAACAGTATACATATATAGTACAGTAGGCCATTGCTGTATCTTGCAGCTCTGTGTCAAGTATACTACTGTATCTCTGTGCTGCATTATTGTGAGCAGTATATATATATATATATATATAGTAGGACAGTGCAGCATTTTGGTGACCAGCAGTATACATATATAGTACAGTATAGTAGGCTATTGCTGTATATTGCAGCTCTGTGTCAAGTATACTATCTCTATGCTGCATTATTGTTAGCAGTATATCATAGGACAGTGCAGCATTTTGGTGACCAGCAGTATACATATATAGTACAGTAGGCCATTGCTGTATCTTGCAGCTCTGTGTCAAGTATACTACTGTATCTCTGTGCTGCATTATTGTGAGCAGTATATATATATAGAGTAGGACAGTGCAGCATTTTGGTGTCCAGCAGTATACATATATAGTACAGTACAGTAGGCCATTGCTGTATCTTGCAGCTCTGTGTCAAGTATACTATCTATGTGCTGCATTATTGTGAGCAGTATATAGTAGGACAGTGCAGCATTTTGGTGACCAGCAGTATACATATATAGTACAGTATAGTAGGCCATTGCTGTATCTTGCAGCCCTGTGTCAAGTATACTATCTCTGTGCTGCATTATTGAGAGCAGTATATCGTAGGACAGTGCAGCATTTTGGTGACCAGCAGTATACCTATATAGTACAGTACATTAGGCCATTGCTGTATCTTGCAGCTCTGTGTCAAGTATACTACTGTATCTCTGAGCTGCATTATTGTGAGCAGTATATATATATAGTAGGACAGTGCAGCATTTTGGTGACCAGCAGTATACATATATAGTACAGTACAGTAGGCCATTGCTGTATCTTGCAGCTCTGTGTCAAGTATACTATCTATATCTGTGCTGCATTATTGTGAGCAGTATATAGTAGGACAGTGCAGCATTTTGGTGACCAGCAGTATACATATATAGTACAGTATAGTAGGCCATTGCAGTATCTTGCAGCTCTGTGTCAAGTATACTATCTCTGTGCTGCATTATTGTGAGCAGTATATCATAGGACAGTGCAGCATTTTGGTGACCAGCAGTATACCTATATAGTATAGTACAGTAGGCCATTGCTGTATCTTGCAGCTCTGTGTCAAGTATACTATCTCTGTGCTGCATTATTGTGAGCAGTATATAGTAGGACAGTGCAGCATTTTGGTGACCAGCAGTATACATATATAGTACAGTATAGTAGGCCATTGCTGTATCTTGCAGCTCTCTGTCAAGTATACTATCTCTGTGCTGCATTATTGTGAGCAGTATATCGTAGGACAGTGCAGCATTTTGTTGACCAGCAGTATACCTATATAGTACAGTACAGTAGGCCATTGCTGTATCTTGCAGCTCTGTGTCAAGTATACTATCTCTGTGCTGCATTATTGTGAGCAGTATATAGTAGGACAGTGCAGCATTTTGGTGACCAGCAGTATACATATATAGTACGGTATAGTAGGCCTTTGCTGTATATTGCAGCTCTGTGTCAAGTATACTATCTCTGTGCTGCATTATTGTTAGCAGTATATCATAGGACAGTGCAGCATTTTGGTGACCAGCAGTATACATATATAGTACAGTAGGCCATTGCTGTATCTTGCAGCTCTGTGTCAAGTATACTACTGTATCTCTGTGCTGCATTATTGTGAGCAGTATATATATAGAGTAGGACAGTGCAGCATTTTGGTGACCAGCAGTATACATATATAGTACAGTACAGTAGGCCATTGCTGTATCTTGCAGCTCTGTGTCAAGTATACTATCTATGTGCTGCATTATTGTGAGCAGTATATAGTAGGACAGTGCAGCATTTTGGTGACCAGCAGTATACATATATAGTACAGTATAGTAGGCCATTGCTGTATCTTGCAGCTCTGTGTCAAGTATACTATCTCTGTGCTGCATTATTGTGAGCAGTATATCGTAGGACAGTTCAGCATTTTGGTGACAAGCAGTATACCTATATAGTACAGTACAGTAGGCCATTGCTGTATCTTGCAGCTCTGTGTCAAGTAGACTATCTCTGTGCTGCATTATTGTGAGCAGTATATAGTAGGATAGTGCAGCATTTTGGTGACCAGCAGTATACATATATAGTACAATACAGTAGGCCATTGCTGTATCCTGCAGCTCTGTGTCAAGTATACTATTTCTGTGTTGCATTGTTGTGAGCAGTATATAGTAGGACAGTGCAGCATTTTGGTGACCAGCAGTATACATATATAGTACAGTGCAGTAGGCCATTGCTGTATCTTGCAGCTCTGTGTCAAGTATACTATCTCTGTGCTGCATTATTGTGAGCAATAAATATATATAGTAGGACAGTGTAGCATTTTGGTGACCAGCAGTATACATATATAGTACAGTACAGTAGGCCATTGCTGTATCTTGCAGCTCTGTGTCAAGTATGCTATCTCTGTGCTGCATTATTGTGAGCAGTATATAGTAGGACAGTGCAGCATTTTGGTGACCAGCAGTATACATATATAGTACAGTAGGCCATTGCTGTATCTTGCAGCTCTGTGTCAAGTATACTACTGTATCTCTGTGCTGCATTATTGTGAGCAGTATATATATATATATATATATATATAGTAGGACAGTGCAGCATTTTGGTGACCAGCAGTATACATATATAGTACAGTACAGTAGGCCATTGCTGTATCTTGCAGCTCTGTGTCAAGTATACTATCTATGTGCTGCATTATTGTGAGCAGTATATAGTAGGACAGTGCAGCATTTTGGTGACCAGCAGTATACATATATAGTACAGTATAGTAGGCCATTGCTGTATCTTGCAGCTCTGTGTCAAGTATACTATCTCTGTGCTGCATTATTGTGAGCAGTATATCATAGGACAGTGCAGCATTTTGGTGACCAGCAGTATACCTATATAGTACAGTACAGTAGGCCATTGCTGTATTTTGCAGCTCTGTGTCAAGTATACTATCTCTGTGCTGCATTATTGTGAGCAGTATATAGTAGGACAGTGCAGCATTTTGGTGACCAGCAGTATACATATATAGTACAGTATAGTAGGCCATTGCTGTATCTTGCAGCTCTGTGTCAAGTATACTATCTCTGTGCTGCATTATTGTGAGCAGTATATCGTAGGACAGTGCAGCATTTTGGTGACCAGCAGTATACCTATATAGTACAGTACAGTAGACCATTGCTGTGTCTTGCAGCTCTGTGTCAAGTATACTATCTCTGTGCTGCATTATTGTGAGCAGTATATAGTAGGACAGTGCAGCATTTTGGTGACCAACAGTATACATATATAGTACAGTACAGTAGGCCATTGCTGTATCTTGCAGCTCTGTGTCAAGTATACTATCTCTGTGCTGCATTATTGTGAGCAGTTAGTAGTAGGACAGTGCAGAATTTTGGTGACCAACAGTATACCTATATAGTACAGTAGGCCATTGCTGTATCTTGCAGCTCTGTGTCAAGTATACTATCTCTGTGCTGCATTATTATGAGCAGTATATAGTAGGACAGTGCAGCATTTTGGTGACCAGCAGTATACATATATAGTACAGTACAGTAGGCCATTGCTGTATCTTGCAGCTCTGTGTCAAGTATACTATCTCTGTGTTGTATTGTTGTGAGCAGTATATAGTAGGACAGTGCAGCATTTTGGTGACCAGCAGTATACATATATATTGTACAGTACAGTAGGCCATTGCTGTATCTTGCAGCTCTGTGTCAAGTATACTATCTCTGTTCTGCATTATTGTGAGCAGTATATATATATAGTAGGACAGTGCAGCATTTTGGTGACCAGCAGTATACATATATAGTACAGTACAGTACAGTAGGCCATTGCTGTATCTTGCAGCTCTGTGTCAATTATACTATCTCTGTGCTGCATTATTGTGAGCATTATATAGTAGGACAGTGCAGCATTTTGGTGACCAGCAGTATACATATATAGTACAGTACAGTAGACCATTGCTATTGATATATTACTGGCATATAATTTCACACATTAAAAAATGGAGAACAAAAATGTGGAGGGAAAAATAGGGAAAGATCAAGATCCACTTCCACCTCGTGCTGAAGCTGCTGCCACTAGTCATGGCCGAGACGATGAAATGCCATCAACGTCGTCTGCCAAGGCCGATGCCCAATGTCATAGTAGAGAGCATGTAAAATCCAAAAAACTAACGCTAAGTAAAATTATCCAAAAATCTAAATTAAAAACGTCTGAGGAGAAGCGTAAACTTGCCATTGTGCCATTTACGACACAGAGTGGCAAGGAACAGCTGAGGCCCTGGCCTATGTTCATGGCTAGTGGTTCAGCTTCACATGAGGATTGAAGCACTCATCCTCCCGCTAGAAAACTGAAAAGAGTTAAGAGGGCAAAAGCACAACAAATCCCCAAGGAGAGTCCAATTGTGTTGGTTGCGATGCCTGACCTTCCCAACGCTGGATGGGAAGAGGTAGCGCCTTCCACCATTTGCACGCCCCCTGCAAGTGCTGGAAGGAGCACCCACAGTCCAGTTCCTGATAGTCAAATTGAAGATGTCACTGTTGAAGTACACCAGGATGAGGATATGGGTGTTGCTGGCGCTGAGGAGGAAATTGACAAGGAGGATTCTGATGGTGAGGTGGTTTGTTTAAGTCAGGCACCCGGGGAGACACCTGTTGTCCGTGGGATGAATATGGCCATTGACATGCCTGGTCAAATTACAAAAAAAATCACCTCTTCAGTGTGGATCTTCAGTGTGGAATTATTTTAACAGAAATGCGAACAACATGTGTCAAGCCATGTGTTGCCTTTGTCAAGCTGTAATAAGTAGGGGTAAGGATGTTAACCACCTAAGAACATCCTCCCATATACGTCACCTGGAGCGCATTCATCAGAAGTCATTGACAAGTTAAAAAACTTTGGGTGACAGCGGAAGCAGTCCACTGACAACTAAATCCCTTCCTCTTGTACCCAAGCTCCTGCAAACCACACCACCAACTCCCTCAGTGTCAATTTCCTCCTTAGACAGGAACGGCAATAGTCCTGCAGGCCATGTCACTGTCAAGTCTGATGAGTCCTCTCCTAACTGGGATTCATCCGATGGATCCTTGAGTGTAACGCCTACTGCTGCTGGTGCTGCTGTTGTTGCTGTTGGGAGTTTATTGTCACCCCAGAGGGGAAGTCGGAAGACCACTTGTTCTACTTTCAGTACTGTCATACAGTCCTTTGCGAGGAAGATGAAATATCACAGCAGTCATCCTGCTGCAAAGCGGATAACTCAGGTCTTGGCAGCTGTGTTGGTGTTAAACGTGTGTCCGGTGTCCACCGTTAATTCACAGAGAATTAGAGAATTGCTTGAGGTACTGTGTCCTCGGTACCAATAATCATCTAGGTTCCACTTCTCTAAGCAGGCGATACTGAGAATGTACACAGACATCAGAAAAATAGTCACCAGTGTCCTAAAAAATGCAGTTGTACCCAATGTCCACTTAACCACGGACATGTGGACAAGTGGAGCAGGGCAGACTCAGGACTATATGACTGTGACAGCCCACTGGGTAGATGTATTGCTTCCCGCAGCAAGAACAGCAGCGGCGGCACCAGTAGCAGCATCTCGCAAACGCCAACTCGTTCCTAGGCAGGCTACGCTTTGTATCACCGCTTTCCATAAGAGGGACACAGCTGACAACTCTTACGGAAACTGAGGAAAATCATCGCAGAATGGCTTACCCCAATTGGACTCTCCTGGGGATTTGTGACATCGGAGAACGCCACCAATATTGTGTGTGCATTACATGTGGGCAAATTCCAGCACGTCCCATGTTTTGAATATGGTGGTGCAGAATTATTTAAAAAACGACAGGGGCGTGCAAGAGATGCTGTCGTTGTCCTGAAGAATTGCGGTCCACTTTCGGCATTCAGCCACCGCATGCCGAAGACTGGAACACCAACAAACACTCCTGAACCTGCCCCGCCATCATCTGAAGCAAGAGGTGGTAACGAGGTAGTATTCAACCCTCTATATGCTTCAGAGGATAGAGGAGCAGCAAAAGGCCATTCAAGCCTATACATCTGCCTACGATATAGGCAAAGGAGGGGGAATGCACCTGACTCAAGCGCAGTGGAGAATGGTTTCAACATTGTGCAAGATTCTGCAACCCTTTGAACTTTCCACACGTGGAGTCAGTTCAGACACTGCCAGCCTGAGTCAGGTCATTCCCCTCATCAGGCTTTTGCAGAAGCAGCTGGAGAGATTGAAGGAGGAGCTAAAACGGAGCGATTCCGCTATGCATGTGGGACTTGTGGATGGAGCCCTTAATTCGCTTAACCAGGATTCCAGGGTGGTCAATCTGTTGAAATCAGAGCACTACATTTTGGCCACCGTGCTCGATCCTAGGTTTAAAGCCTACGTTGTATCTCTCTTTCCGGCAGACACAAGTCTGCACATGTTCAAAGACCTGCTGGTGAGACACTTGTCAAGTCAAGCGGAACGTGACCCGTCAACAGCTCCTCCTTCACATTCTCCCGCAACTGGGGCTGCGAGGAAAAGGCTAAGGTGGATTCCAGTGGGGACGAATTAATAAATACTAATTTATTAACACTATAGTTTTTTCACTGGTATGCTACGCTGGGCTTTCTGGCTTATGCTGGTGTTTTGGGGTGCCACACCCTGCACCTAGATATAGCGCTAGGGACCCCAAATATACAGAGACGCCTTGATGCGGCTTTGGGGCTTATTCACACATTTGCGCAAATATGTGTAACAAAGATCTCTGAATTCTATTATTATGTGGAATTTATATCTGGTTACGGTTATCATTCAGGGTGCTGGGGGAAACAAATGCCTTAAATTCTTGCTTAGAAATACCCCTCCCTTTCGAGCACCTGAATGATATCACTAAGCTAATTGAGCATCTACCAATATATATGTTTGGGACGAATTAATACTCTGTGAGGAGGGGGATGTACACAGTGAAAGGGGTGATGAATCGGACAATGAGGAGGAGGTGGACATCTTGTCTCTGTAGAGCCAGTTTGTGCAAGGAGAGATTGATTGCTTCTTTTTTGGTGGGGGCCCAAACCAACCAGTAATTTCAGCCACAGTCGTGTGGCAGACCCTGTGGCTGAAATGATGGGTTTGTTAAAGTGTGCATGTCCTGTTTATACAACATAAGGGCGGGTGGGAGGGCCCAAGGACAATTCCATCTTTCACCTCTTTTTTAAATTTTTTTATCTCTGCATCATGTGATGTTTGGGGCTAATTTTTTTAAGTGCCATCCTGTCTGACACTGCAGTGCCACTCCTAGATGGGCCAGGTGTTTGTGCCGCCCACTTGGGTCGCTTAGATTAGTCATTCAGCGACCTCGGTGCAAATTTTAGGACTAAAAATAATATTGTGAGGTGTGAGGTATTCAGAATAGACTGGAAATGAGTGGAAATTGTGGTTATTGAGGTTAATAATACTATGGGATCAAAATTACCCCCAAATTCTATGATTTAAGCTGTTTTTGAGGGGTTTTTGAAAAAAAACCACCCGAATCCAAAACACACCCAAATCCGACAAAAAATGTTCAGGGAGCTTTTGCCAAAACGCGTCCAAATCCACGGCCGCGGAACCGAATCCAAAACCAAAACACAAAGCCCGAAAAATTTCCGGTGCACATCTCTAATCTCAAAACATGCGATAGGGGGCGATTTAGGAATCTTACTAAAAATCGCATCTTATTACATGTCACCCACTATGTTGATATGCTTGGTGACTTAGGGCCTAATTCAGACATGATCACAGATGTGCAAAAAAACGCACATCTACAATCAAAATCTTTGACATGCGGGGGGACGCCCAGCACAGGGCAAGTCCGCAACACATGCCAGGCCCTACCCCCCCTCCCGCAGATGTGTGAAAGCATCGCACAGCTGCGCTGCTTTTGTACCTGCCAAGTAGCTCCCTGCCTATGCAGCCCAGTTTCCAAGGCAGACGGATGCCCACCATGTTTTTGGCCACAACGACAGTGTGTGATGTTATGCAGCCGCCATGGCCCGCCCTGCAAATGGTCCGGACAATCAGGCAGAGGCGATCGCACAAGTGAGATGACCACTGTTGTAGGAGCGTCCATGTCTGAATTAGGGCCTTAATTGCTTAATGACATTAAACAATTAGGTTGTCAGTGTTTGATCACTTGATTGTTTAATGACATGTAGATTTCTTAGGTAGAAGGATTAAAAAAAAAAAAAATGGCCTGTTTGCGAATGCTGATGTATACACACTCGCAGCTCCGCAAATCGCTGCTGTGCGCTGAAGTATAGTTACCTCCTCTTTTGTGTAGTTCAGTATTTTTGTGCAAGCATGCACTGTGGGAGTGTATTTGTGTTTGTTTGCACGCGTGCGAAGTGATCGCAAAGAATGGCACATGAGCGTGCTAAGGAGAACTAATTGACAGAATAGGAGAGGAGTGGGTTAAACCTCATTAGGCTGGGGGCATAACAGTAAGGCATTAGGGGAGTATTTTTGTAACCTATGGGAATGAAGGTTGGGGGTGGGCAAGAAGGGTTTTGAGCTTGGTGAAGGGGCTGGGTCAGCCTATTTTGCTTTAATCGTGGTAGGGGTAAGTGCTGTCCCAGTTCTTCTGTATTGCAGCTTGCTCCTATAGCTTAGTGTGGAGTTCACTGAGCTTTTATATATTCAGCACATATATCTTATTGTTAGTTCCATCTGAGGTCCCTGCTGTATTACATTATACCACCCCGGATTGTATTGGTTTGGCCACCATACCCCGTCCCTACCGTTCCACTGGTGCCCCTGTCCGTTACCTTGATGTTTCTCCCACTCCGCTAACCCCTCTGGCCAGAGCTTGAGGCTTCCGGCCAATGCAGCGGCTGCCGGTGCCGCTGCGAGTGCCTGTTCCCGGGCGTGCGCGGCGGCGCAAGATCGCATGCCTTCCCCTCTGCTCCCGCGGGCGCCGGAGGATCACTCCGGTGCGGCGGGCAGTGGAGGGTGGTGGCTGGTCTGTGTGAGCGGTCTGCGGGGGGAGCCAGCAGGGGAGCCTGCTGGCAGGAATCCCCCTTCAGCCACAGTGGGGGGGCGGGGGCGCGCTCACGAACGGGTTCAGCGCCCAGCAGCGCTGAGAGGCTCTGGATGCGGCTCGAGCGGCGGTGGGGCTGTTGGGAGGGGTGGGGCCAGTGACTCTTCCACTGGCCGACCTTCCCTGCTGACTGCTGTTTCGTGGGTGTGCGCACACGCCCGCATGTCCAAGATGCTGATGTTCTGCCTGGGAGCTCTCTCCACTCCAGCAGGAGAGACTCTCAGGCTACTGTCAGGGTCAACGCGCAGGCCCAGAGGAGGGGACGGTCTGGGGGCTGTGGCCATGCCAATGGTTCTGTGGGTGGAGGCAGGAGGGGCCAGGGAGGTGCTGCAGCAGGAAGGATTCTAGGGGGGGGGATTAAGAAGACAGGTGGCGGTTGGCACCAGTCCCAGTGGGAGGCAGTGTGGTCTCGATGGAGGGGCCGTCCCTGCTTCAGGACAGGGTTGTGAAGGGACTAGTGGGACGTCGGCTGAGGTCCTGGATCCCTCCGCCATTGCAGCTGCGATGTCAGCTATGACCGCTGCATTTACGCCGCTTTTGTCAGCTGTGTCCCCGGGTGGCGTTTCCGCGGTGCCCGCATCTGGTGATGCGGCTATTCTCCCTGGTACTTCTGGCCCCACCATGGCACAATTTTTTCACGCGTGCCGCAGTTTAGGTTCCGCCGCAGTGTTGCTAGGTGGCAATGCCCTGACCCCCGCAGGGGAGTCTTCTTTCATTCCTGCCGGTGGGGCTTCGGCTCCCGAGGTGGCTCAGCCTTCTTTTTCAGACTTGGAAGCTGGGGGATGATCTGGAGGAGGAGACGGTTGTGGAGGACGTGTCGCCATCGGGAGTCGGGAGCCCAGGTGAGTGGGAGGAAGATTCAGATGCAAGGTCAGTAAGGTCTTCATCCTCTTCCTGCAGTGGGTCTAGTAGGTCTTCCTCCTCTTCATCATCTTTGCAGTCAGCAGCTAGTAGCACCACAAAGGCTAAGAAGAGAGCTTGTAAATATGCGCGGCGGCAGGCACGGCACCGTGATAGGCGGCATAAGAGAAGTAGGGTTTCTAGTAGTTCCCGTGGGGCCAGGAGGCGGCGTAATTTGCCGGGTGTAGTTCACTGCGATTACACGGCAGTATTGCGGGGTCTGCGGGAGAGTTGCAGAAAAAATATTATGGGGGGGAGAATACGTTGACCTTTTCACGCTGACAGACGATGCCAGAAAGGAAGGTAAGGAAGCGCTTGCGAAGGGCGGTATAGGAGCGGAGGCCTGCCGATCTTACGACAATTGGTTAGCGGGTTTCTGCGTGTTTGAGGCGTGCTATTTAGAGGATCGGCCAGAGGAGCACATCAACGTGATCAGGTACATACACCTCGTCCATGACATGCAGCGTCAGTCTAAGGACGATACGTGGCTGCATTATGATAAACAGTTTAGACAGAAACATGATTGCCTGCACATCATTGACTTCGGGTGCAAAGATGTGGAGGTATGGCTTAGGGTCAGCGCAGGATACGAAGCAAACCGCTAAATGGGTGTCCGTTGCTCAGCCCGAAGGGGCGAATCATTCGCGGGCTGGTTTTAAGGCGTCTGCTCCAAGACGCCTTTGGGGAACAGGCCGGTCCGCGTCGCAGGCTACGTCGAAAGGGAAGTGCTTTGCATTTAACAATTCTGCATGCTCCCTTGGTCAGCGTTGTCATTTTCGACACTTCTGTTTGCGCTGTAATGGATCCCACCCCGCATCCAATTGCTTTCGATTTGGGCTACAAGGAGCTAAGGCGGCCGGGGGCACGGCCGGCAAGACAGCCGTTGGGGTTGCCACTAACTAGGACGCCGACCCCAATTCGTTTGAAGGCCATGCGCAAATGGTTGGGGTGGTATCCAAACAGGGACGACGCTAATTTTTTGTTTGATGGTTTTACATCTGGTTTTCGGTTGCCGGTGGAAGGTGAGGTTGGGGTGCGGGCCACTAGGAACCTGCAGTCTGCTCAAGATTTTCCTGAGGTCCTTCAGGAAAAGGTCGAGCAGGAGGTTCAACTGGTTAGGATGGCGGGCCCCTTTGCGCTGCCACCAGTGGAGAATTTAATCATTTCCCCAGTGGGTGTGGTGCCCAAAAAGGCCCCAGGGAAGTTTCGTCTCATTCAGCATTTGTCTTATCCATCGGGGTACTCTGTTAACGATGCAATTCCACCGGAATATTGTTCGGTGGTTTATCAGTCTTTTGAGGATGCACTTAGCATGGTACGGGGCTGTGGCCCTGGGGCCCTCATGGCTAAGATTGATGTTGAATCGGCCTTCCGTTTACTTCCGTTACACCCGGAGTTGTTCAGATTCATGGGTTTCCGCGTCGGGGAGGAATACTTCATAGACAAGTGCTTGCCTATGGGGTGTTCCGTTTCATGCGCCTTTTTCGAAAGGTTCAGTACCTTTTTGCATTGGTGTGTGGAGTTTTCTTGCGGGGGTTACGGGATCGCACACTATCTTGATGACTTCCTATGTATGGGGCCCGCGGACTGTCTACATTGTGGTGGACTGTTGGTCTCGCTGCGTGCGTTGTTGATGCATTTTGGCGTACCTGTGGCTGAAGACAAAACGGAGGGGCCTCTCTCTTGTTTGTCTTTCTTGGGTATCGAAATCGATACTATCGCAGGTACTTGCCGGTTTCCTCAGGACAAGGTTGCGAAGCTTCAGGAGTCCATAGCGCAGTGCTTTGCACGGCATAAGGTAACATTGCGGGAGACTCAATCCCTGTTGGGGCTGTTGAACTTTGCCTGTAGGATGATTCCCATGGGCAGAGTTTTTTGTCTGAAGTTGGAGCGGTCCACAGCTGGGATGTCCAGGTCGCATAAGTTTGTCCGTTTATCTGCTGAAATTAAGAGGGACCTATCTGTGTGGGTTTCGTTTCTGGCAGAGTTTAATGGTGTGCTGATCTGGATGGCCCCACTCATTGACAGCTCCGAATTGCAGCTATTCACGGACGCGGCGGGCTCATCCGGGTTCGGTTGTTATCTGCGCGGGGCTTGATGCTCGGCATCATGGCCCGAGTCTTGGTCAAAGGAGGGGCTGACCAGTGACCTGTTGTTACTGGAGCTTTTTTCCATCATGGTTGCCTTGGAGGTTTGGGGGGAGCAGCTTTGCAATCGCAGTATTCTCTTTCGTTGCGATAATTTGGGAGTCGTGCACGCTGTTAACAATCAGAGAGGTAAGGCCCTGCGAGTCCTGCGTGTATTGTCGCAGTTAGTGCTGACTTGCATGCAATGTAATATCCTGTTTCGGGCCCAGCATGTTACCGTGGTCGATAATGGGATCGCCGATGCATTGTCAAGAGAGCAGTGGGATAGATTTCGTTTATTGGCCCCAGAGGCTGATTCAGTGGGTTTCCCCTGCCCTTCTTATGTTTGGCAGGTCATCGAGGCGGACTGGAGGGGCTAGCCAAGCTATATTTGGCCCCAACCACTCTCAAGGGATACCGTCATGGCCTGGAAGGAGTGGGAAGACTTTTCCCATGACCAAGGGCCTAGGGGTAAGAAGGGTCAAAGGTTGTTGCTGGACTTCGTGTGGCAGCTTTTCGTAACGGGTAGCATTGGCTAATCGGTACGCGGAAGTGAAACCCTCGTTAGAGGGGTCTTGGCTTCTGCATTATGATGGGTTGCCATTAACGAAATACCAATTTACTTGAATGATGCGGCGCTGCCTGTCCGGTTTGGGCCTCTCCCCTCGGGATTTTGGTTCGCATTCATTTAGAATGGGGGCCGCCACTTCCGCAGCATCTGCAGGGCTTGCGGTGGCCGAAATTAAGGCTTTGGGCCGCTGGAAGTCGGCTAGTCACAAGCGTTACATTCGGGCCGTTGTTGCGTAAGCGCGTTGTTGTTACTATTAACAGTTTGTTTGTTTAACAGTTCATTGGTTTCAGTTCATTGTGTCCGTGCTGTGTTGTTTGTCTCCCCTGTCCTCCCTACTCGGATGGCTAGCTACTCGCCACTGCTGGCAGTGGGGGTCTGGAGTGATTTGCGATTTTTTGCCTGAACTGACGGACTGAATTGGCTTATTACCATTAATTCGGCTAATTGACATCTAATTAAAAGTTCCTCAGCAGGCTTTTACGTTTCACCTCCAGCTGAGTTCTTCTGTGTGAACCCAACCCCCACCCAACCACCCTAACATTATAGTATCTGGGTGATTGGTCACTCCTATATTTCTCATACCTCCTAGAGGATGCTGGGGTCCACTTCAGTACCATGGGGTATAGATGGTTCCGCAGGAGCCATGGGCACTTTAAGACTTTTCAAGGGTGTGGACTGGCTCCTCCCTCTATGGCCCTGCTCCAGACCTCAGTTTAGAAAATGTGCCCAGGCAGACTGGATGCACTCCAGGGGAGCTCTACTGAGTTTCTCTGAAAGACTTTATGTTAGGTTTTTTATTTTCAGGGAGGACTGCTGGCAACAGTCTCCCTGCTTCGTGGGACTTAGGGGGCAGTAGTAGGTACCAACTTTCTGAATAGTTTCATGGCTCTTCTTCTGGATGACAGGACACTATAAGCTACTGAAGGGTACTGAACGCTAGCTGCGGCTATGTGCTCACTCCCACAGCGCGCCGTCACCCCCCTTGCAGAGCCAGAAGTCAGAAGACAGGTGAGTATACAAGAAGAAGGATCTTCATCATGACAGCTAAAAGGTACCGCGCAGCGGGCGGGAACGCTATGCGCCATGCTACCCGGTAACACAGGCACAGCAGGGTGCAGGGTGCGGGGGTAGGGGGTACCATGGGCAGCATGTAACCTACTCAAAACTGGCAGATAAGGGGACATAAGATGCTGAGGCACAGTCCTACCCTCGCCAGTATAACAATTAGTATTCAAAAATCTGAGAGAAAATGCGCCATTACGGGGGCGGGGCTTCCTCCTCAGGCAGCCAGCACACTGCTCAGCGCCATTTTCTCTCCTAGCAAGCTGCAGAGAAGAACACTGGTCCTCCTTCACTTCTGAACAAGTATCAGGGTGCAAAACAGAGGGGGCACAGTGTAATTTGGTGCTATATTGTGAATTTATCAATTTAAAAGCTCTATAGGTCTGTGGGCATTTTGTGTTTCACAGGATTTTTATAACTGCTGCTGGGTTGTGAACTGGCAAATCCTATCTGTGTCCTTCTGACAGATTTTACTGTGGGCACGTCCCCTATAAGTCCCAGTGTGTCTGTGGCGTGGTTGTGCACGTGGGTGTGACGCAGAGCTTTGACACCGTGGATCACCCTCTCCTCCTCCGCACACTCCAAAATGTTGGCCTCTCTAGCACCATCCTTGACTGGTTTACCTCATACCTCACTAACAGCTCCTTCTCTGTGTCTGCCTCCGGAACCACCTCACGCCCTTCCATCCTTCCTGTTGGTGTCCCTCAGGGTTCTCTTGTTTTTTGAAGCAGTGGATCTGAGATTTCTTTCCTTTTCAACTCTCACGTTGTATGTTCATGAAAAAAAACACAGAATATACACCACGATCCTCGTGTATTATATTGGGGTATAGTTATTATTCACTCTATATGATTCCCCCGAAAACAAGGAGATAGTGACGGGGAAACCCCCCTTCCACAACACTTACAATAGTGCAGAGGGGAACATGCATGTAATGTTGGTCTTTATGGTCATTCACTCAACACCATATGTGCAACAGATACCGGGGTTGCCCCCTTCTTTGAACACTCACGATTTCACTGATATATATCATGCACGTAAGGTTTGTCTTTTTCTTCTCCACGCCTTAAACCAGAAAGGCCATGCACTCTTTTCCTCCAAAAGTAATGCAAAGGAGAAGGATGTCGTAATAAAAGATCCTTTTAATAACACACAAACATCAGTAAAAAGCAGAATTTGATCGTACCCGAGTGGATAAAGGTGATAAGATGTTAAGCAGAAATAACGGGGCCCCGTTGATCTGATCTCCTTTTGGCTCCCCAAGGGTACGTCCAGTTGTCCAGTGCAGGCCTCTGCACCAACGCGTTTCGACCCGTTGCCAGGGTCTTTGTCAAGGTGTCAGAGGTGCCTGCATTTTGTTCCTTATATACCCCACTAATAACCAATACATTTCAGGTGTTTTTTTCTTTAGTGAACATTCACCAGGACTCTGTATACCTAATTACCTAATCTATACATGGTTAGATCTCTCTATTTACTATACATAGTCCGGGCCGCGGGTGACTTCCGGTCACCCGATACCGGAAGTGATGCAATCCCCGTGCTCCGGATCTCGTAGTTCTGTCCCTGGATCCACCAGTCATTTCCTGAGGTAGAGGTGACGTCATTCCCCGGCGTCCATCCGCCCACCGATCAATTCAGCCGTTCTCGCCTCTACAGAAATGGCCGCTCCCGAACTTCCGGTTCTATGATGCCACACTTCCTGTCCCTCCGTTTTACACGTACTGATATCTTCTTCCTGGATTTCTTTGTTCCATAGTATTAAAATCGTTCATTCCATCTGAAACAAATGCAGTGTACATGATCCATACCCAAAACATCAATAATAAAATACATAAAATCTCGATACTGACGTATCAATAAAAAATTTATAAATATAAAAATGTTCACAATGTATCCGTAAAAACTTTACAAGTTATAAAAACCACTTCACCTCGAAATCTTGATTTAACCCTACTGGTGCCAGGGTTTTGAACGTGTGTATAAGTTGCATCTCGGATTTTGCTAAACGAATAGTGGTGTTTTTGTCTCTCTCTGTGGGTTTGATATGTTTAATCCCAAAAAAACCCTTTATGTGACTTACAGAACAATTATGCACAGTTTAAAAATGTGCTGACAATGAGTGCGTTTCAAGCCCATTTTTTATGTTCCTTAGATGCTCTCCAAGTCTGACCTTAAGAGGTCTTGAAGTCCGACCAATGTAAAATTTATTACAGTCACACACTATAGTGTAAATCACGTTAGCAGTGTTACATGTGATAAACTCGGTTATCTTAAATTCACGTGCATTGATCAGGATAGTTTCATATTTTGATGTCGTTCCTCCACTAATATTCCGACACCCAATACAGTTACTGCATCTATAGAAGCCCTTTGATCGATTGTAACCAGGTCGTTTAGCTTCTGAATGTATGCTTTTAACTAATTGGGATTTAATGTTGGCCGCCTTCCTATAGATGTGTATGGGTTTCTTTGGCAAATGGGGTCCTATTATCGGATCTAATTTTAGTGTGTTCCAGTGTCTTCTGAACACCTTTTCAATTTCTCTATGTTGGGCATTATAGTTTGTAATTAACGCCCATTGAAACTCTTTACTTTTCTTTTTGGTTTTTTTATTTGTACATAATAAGTCTGTTCTATTTGCATCTACTGCTGTATTTAAACCTTTCTCTACCTGGTGTTTATCATACCCACATGAAAGGAAAGATTCTTTCATATTTTCTGCTTGAGATTCAAAAACCGTATCCTCAGTACAATTACGTCTCAACCTCTTGAACTGTCCTTCCAGAATGGAGTTTAACCAGTTTTTATGATGGCAGCTATCAGCATATATATATGAGGAACAGTCTGTAGGTTTTTGATATGTCTGTGTACATATATTGTTTTCTTTAATATAGATGGTAATATCCAAAAAGTTCAACTTCTCTGTTTCAATCTCAAACGTTAGTTTAATATTGAGGTCATTGGTGTTTAAATATGTGCAGAATTCCTCCAACCTATCTCTACTTCCCTTCCATACGAAAAAAAATGTCGTCTATATAGCGTACCCATAGTACCAGGTCTGCCCCAAATTCGCTATGCCACACGGACTCCTCCTCCCAGAGTCCCAGAAATATGTTGGCATAGCTTGGGGCGAACCTGGCACCCATGGCCGTCCCTGTCAGTTGAATAAAAAATTCACCTTTAAAGAGAAAAAAATTGTGCTCCAGTATAAATTGGATTCCCTTTAATATAAATTCCTGTAATATAATATCCATATCTGATGCAATTAGAGCTTCTTTTGCGGCCCTAATACCTTTACTATGCTCAATAATGGTATATAGTGAACTCACATCTGCACTAACCGTATGGTAACCTTCTTTCCACTCAATGTTTGATCATTTATTCAAAATATCCCTAGTGTCTTTAAGATGGGATTTATTAAGAAGCACTAACGGTTGGAGGTAAGAATCTATAAATGCAGAAAGATTAGCAGTAATAGATTCGATACCCGACACAATGGGTCTACCCGGGGGGTTTTGGGGATCCTTATGTATCTTAGGTAATACATAAATCACCGGTATTTTAGGGTTCTCATTTATAAGGAATTTACATATGGTTTCATTGATGGTTCCATTGTTTTTGTAAACTTCTATAATGTCAATGAGGCCTTTACAAAAAGCTTCAGTTGGATCTTTCTTAATTTTTTTACAAGTTTTGCTGTCCCCTAACTGTCTGTATACCTCAGTTTCACATGTTGATACATCTAAAAGTACGATCCCTCCCCCCTTATCAGCGGGTTTAATTATTAACGCTTTATTAGATTTAAGATCTTCCAATGCCTGCCTTTCCTTAGCTGTTAGATTAAAGTTGATTTTTTTCTTTTTGATATTCTCTACATCCTTCAAAACTTGTGCCGTGAACGTTTCTATAAAACCTCCTTTAAGATATGTGGGGTAAAAAGTGGATTTGGGTTTAAATGTAGAATAAGATCCCTCCTCCATTATTTCTTCTGTTGTTTTTTCCCCTTTCGATAGAAAGAACTTCTTGACCGTGAGCTTTCTTATGTACTTTTGAATGTCAACAAATAGATCAAATTCGTTGACCTTACTTGCAGGGGCATACTTTAACCCTTTTTCCAATACTGACTGTTCATTATGTTCCAGAATATGGGAGCTTAAATTAAAAATTTTAACTTTCCCTTTTTCCAATGTAACATTATCTTCCTTTTCTGTTCCTTTCTGTTTAGGTTTATTGTTCTTTTTAGATTTAGATCTATATTTCTTTTTTCCCCCTCTTTTCCCTCTTTTGGTTTTCTGTTCATGACTGGGGTTTATCTCTGAGTGAATCTGTTCCGCCCGTTCCCTAAAAAAGGGCGCGGAGGAGGAGTCCGTGTGGCATAGCGAATTTGGGGCGGACCTGGTACTATGGGCACGCTATATAGACGACATTTTTTTCATATGGAAGGGAAGTAGAGATAGGTTGGAGGAATTCTGCACATATTTAAACACCAATGACCTCAATATTAAACTAACGTTTGAGATTGAAACAGAGAAATTGAACTTTTTGGATATTACCATCTATATTAAAGAAAACAATATATGTACACAGACATATCAAAAACCTACAGACTGTTCCTCATATATATATGCTGATAGCTGCCATCATAAAAACTGGTTAAACTCCATTCCGGAAAGACAGTTCAAGAGGTTGAGACGTAATTGTACTGAGGATACGGTTTTTGAATCTCAAGCAGAAAATATGAAAGAATCTTTCCTTTCATGTGGGTATGATAAACACCAGGTAGAGAAAGGTTTAAATACAGCAGTAGATGCAAATAGAACAGACTTATTATGTACAAATAAAAAAACCAAAAAGAAAAGTAAAGAGTTTCAATGGGCGTTCATTACAAACTATAATGCCCAACATAGAGAAATTGAAAAGGTGTTCAGAAGACACTGGAACACACTAAAATTAGATCCGATAATAGGACCCCATTTGCCAAAGAAACCCATACACATCTATAGGAAGGCGGCCAACATTAAATCCCAATTAGTTAAAAGCATACATTCAGAAGCTAAACGACCTGGTTACAATCGATCAAAGGGCTTCTATAGATGCACTAACTGTATTGGGTGTCGGAATATTAGTGGAGGAACGACATCAAAATATGAAACTATCCTGATCAATGCACGTGAATTTAAGATAACCGAGTTTATCACATGTAACACTGCTAACGTGATTTACACTATAGTGTGTGACTGTAATAAATTTTACATTGGTCGGACTTCAAGACCTCTTAAGGTCAGACTTGGAGAGCATCTAAGGAACATAAAAAATGGGCTTGAAACGCACTCATTGTCAGCACATTTTAAAACTGTGCATAATTGTTCTGTAAGTCACATAAAGGTTTTTTTTGGGATTAAACATATCAAACCTACAGAGAGAGACAAAAACACCACTATTCGTTTAGCAAAATCCGAGATGCAACTTATACACACGTTCAAAACCCTGGCACCAGTAGGATTAAATCAAGATTTCGAGGTGAAGTGGTTTTTATAACTTGTAAAGTTTTTACGGATACATTGTGAACATTTTTATATTTATAAATTTTTTATTGATACGTCAGTATCGAGATTTTATGTATTTTATTATTGATGTTTTGGGTATGGATCATGTACACTGCATTTGTTTCAGATGGAATGAACGATTTTAATACTATGGAACCAAGAAATCCAGGAAGAAGATATCAGTACGTGTAAAACGGAGGGACAGGAAGTGTGGCATCATAGAACCGGAAGTTCGGGAGCGGCCATTTCTGTAGAGGCGAGAACGGCTGAATTGATCGGTGGGCGGATGGACGCCGGGGAATGACGTCACCTCTACCTCAGGAAATGACTGGTGGATCCAGGGACAGAACTACGAGATCCGGAGCACGGGGATTGCATCACTTCCGGCCCGGACTATGTATAGTAAATAGAGAGATCTAACCATGTATAGATTAGGTAATTAGGTATACAGAGTCCTGGTGAATGTTCACTAAAGAAAAAAACACCTGAAATGTATTGGTTATTAGTGGGGTATATAAGGAACAAAATGCAGGCACCTCTGACACCTTGACAAAGACCCTGGCAACGGGTCGAAACGCGTTGGTGGAGAGGCCTGCACTGGACAACTGGACGTACCCTTGGGGAGCCAAAAGGAGATCAGATCAACGGGGCCCCGTTATTTCTGCTTAACATCTTATCACCTTTATCCACTCGGGTACGATCAAATTCTGCTTTTTACTGATGTTTGTGTGTTATTAAAAGGATCTTTTATTACGACATCCTTCTCCTTTGCATTCCTTTTGGAGGAAAAGAGTGCATGGCCTTTCTGGTTTAAGGCGTGGAGAAGAAAAAGACAAACCTTACGTGCATGATATATATCAGTGAAATCGTGAGTGTTCAAAGAAGGGGGCAACCCCGGTATCTGTTGCACATATGGTGTTGAGTGAATGACCATAAAGACCAACATTACATGCATGTTCCCCTCTGCACTATTGTAAGTGTTGTGGAAGGGGGGTTTCCCCGTCACTATCTCCTTGTTTTCGGGGGAATCATATAGAGTGAATAATAACTATACCCCAATATAATACACGAGGATCGTGGTGTATATTCTGTGTTTTTTTTCATGAACATACAACGTGAGAGTTGAAAAGGAAAGAAATCTCAGATCCACTGCTTCAAAAAACAAGGGAAGTGTATTTATATATTGCGAGCGCCTAAAGCGCAATATTTGGTTTTTTTTGCATATACTTGTTTCTTGTGGAAATTGTGTGACTCCACATTCAAATATTGTTTAGGCTGCAACACAATTAGCGCACTTAGGCACCTCAAACTTTCGTACATTGGTCCCTCAGGGTTCTGTTCTAGGCCCCCTTCTGTTCTCCCTGTACACCTCTTCCCTGGGTGCGCTCATTTACTCCTTTGGCCTTCAATACCACCTCTATGCTGATGACACACAACTCTACCTCTCCTCTCCTGATCTGTCCCCCTCTGTCCTCTCTCAGGTCTCCAGCTGCCTCTCTGCCATCTCCTCCTGAATGTCTGAGCGCTCTCTGAAGCTCAACATGGATAAAACTGAACTTATTATCTTTCCCCCAGCCAGAGCAACACCCCCTACAAATATCTCTATCACTGTTGACAACACTATCATCTCCCCCGTTCCCCAACTCCGCTGCCTGGGCGTCACTCTTGACTCCTCCCTCTCCTTTGCACCCTACATCCAAGCTCTGGCGCAATCTTGTCGATTCCAGCTACGCAACATTGCTCGCATCAGGCCATTTCTCTCCCAGAGTGCAACTAAACTTATCATCCACTCACTGGTCATCTCACGTCTCGACTACTGCAATGTGCTCCTCACTGGCCTCACTTGCTCCCACATCGCTCCCCTCCAATCTGTCCTCAACTCCGCAGCTAGGCTCATCTTCCTCTCCCGCCGCTCCACTTCTGCCACTCCCCTTCGACAAAATCTACACTAGCTCCCATTCCACTACAGAATCCTCTTCAAACTCCTCACCCTCACATACAAGGCCATCTCTAATTCCACTGCTCCCTACATCTCCAACCTCCTCTCCCTTCATACTCCCTCCCGCCCACTACGGTCGGCTGATGACCGTCGCCTCTCCTCTGCCTTGGTCACTGCTTCCCATGCACGAGTTCAGGATTTTGCCCGTGCTGCACCCCTTCAGTGGAATGCGCTCCCCCCGCTCCATTAGACTCTCCCCGACCTTGCAAAGCTTCAAACGGGCACTGAAAACCCACCTGTTTATCAAAGCGTACCCCTCCAATGCATAACCTAGTCCTTAGGCTGCTCCTCCATCTCCCTGCCCCATGCCTTGGACATCTCTGCTTTGCTCGCATACCACCATCAGGCTTCTACCTGCTTGCTTGCACCTCATGTCATCTGTCTGTTGCCCCTCCCCACTAGATTGTTAGCTCTTCAGAGCAGGGCCCTCTTTCCTCTTGTCTAAGCCCTCTTCTTGACACATTTCACTCATTGACCATCTTTACCTGCTTTTTCTCCTGCTGATAAATGGCCCCTCTCTATCTATGGCCGCCAGCCCCAAGTAGTACAATGATCACTCCCTCACTACTTATATCTAAGCTGTATTGTGTATGAGAATTGTGGTGCTCTTTGTTACCTGCACTCCATTTTTGTTATTTATTTACTGTTATGCTAAGTTTTGTCTCCCTGTACTGTCCTTTGTACAGCGCTGCGAAACACTTGTGGCGCCCTATAAATAAAATGTAATAATAATAATAATAACATGTCTGAGGCAGGGAGCTCTTCCCCTGAGGGATCCATTTTAGGGACACAGAGTTGTAATGTGGTGGCGCTACCGGCACACCACGAGCCTTAATGGGTGAAAAAATTACATGATAGTGTGAATCATATCAGTAAGAGAATGGATAAGTCTGAGTCTCATGCAGAAAACTGGAGAAAATCAGTGGAAGATGTGATTTTTCATAGTTCTGCCTTTTCATCCACAGGGGACCCCTCTGGGTCACATAAGAGGCCATTTGCATAAATAGTACAAACTGATACTGACACGGCAAAAAGCATTCAATACATGATTGTTGCTATAAAGGAGGCCTTAGAAGTTACGGAAGCCCCTCCTTTACCTCAGGAGAAGGCTTATTTTTATAAGGTAAAGAAATTAAATGTAACTTTCCCTCCTTCTCACAAACTAAATACTCTCTTTGAGGGAGTTTGGGCAAACCCTGAAAAGAAGTTTCAGATTCCCAAAAGAATTCAAGTTGCTTATCCTTTCCCAGCAGAGGACAGGAAAAGATGGGAGTCGCCCCCCCGTTTTATACTGTGTTCTGTCACGATTAACTAAAAAGGTGATTCTTCCTGCCTTCACTAAAGGAGCCGGCAGACCGCAAGTTAGAGACTACGTTAAAATCTATTTATGTGGCCAATGGTACGCTACTCAGGCCCACCATTGCTTGTGCGTGGGTGAGTAGTGCTATCGAGAAATGGTCGGACAATTTGTCATCTGAAATGTACACAACCTAACGTTAGGTCATATCAAAGACGCTGCTGCATACATGCTAGAAGCCATGAAAGATATTGGGCTCTTGGGTTCAAAATCCGCTACCATGACAGGACACTATAAGCTTCTGAAGGGTACTGAACGCTAGCTGCGGCTATGTGCTCACTCCCACAGCGCGCCGTCACCCCCCTTGCAGAGCCAGAAGTCAGAAGACAGGTGAGTATACAAGAAGAAGGATCTTCATCATGACAGCTAAAAGGTACCGCGCAGCGGGCGGGAACGCTATGCGCCATGCTACCCGGTAACACAGGCACAGCAGGGTGCAGGGTGCGGGGGTAGGGGGCACCATGGGCAGCATGTAACCTACTCAAAACTGGCAGATAAGGGGACATAAGATGCTGAGGCACAGTCCTACCCTAGCCAGTACAACAATTAGTATTCAAAAATCTGAGAGAAAATGCGCCATTACGGGGGCGGGGCTTCCTCCTCAGGCAGCCAGCACACTGCTCAGCGCCATTTTCTCTCCTAGCAAGCTGCAGAAAAGAACACTGGTCCTCCTTCACTTCTGAACAAGTATCAGGGTGCAAAACAGAGGGGGCACAGTGTAATTTGGTGCTATATTGTGAATTTATCAATTTAAAAGCTCTATAGGTCTGTGGGCATTTTGTGTTTCACAGGATTTTTATAACTGCCGCTGGGTTGTGAACTGGCAAATCCTATCTGTGTCCTTCTGACAGATTTTACTGTGGGCACGTCCCCTATAAGTCCCAGAGTGTCTGTGGCGTGGTTGTGCACGTGGGTGTGACGCAGAGCTTTGACACCGTGGATCACCCTCTCCTCCTCCGCACACTCCAAAATGTTGGCCTCTCTAGCACCATCCTTGACTGGTTTACCTCATACCTCACTAACCGCTCCTTCTCTGTGTCTGCCTCCGGAACCACCTCACTCCCTTCCATCCTTCCTGTTGGTGTCCCTCAGAGTTCTGGCCTAGGCCCCCTTCTGTTCTCCCTGTACACCTCTTCCCTGGGTGCGCTCATTAACTCCTTTGGCCTTCAATACCACCTCTATGCTGATGACACACAACTCTACCTCTCCTCTCCTGATCTGTCCCCCTCTGTCCTCTCTCAGGTCTCCAGCTGCCTCTCTGCCATCTCCTCCTGGATGTCTGAGCGCTCTCTGAAGCTCAACATGGATAAAACTGAACTTATTATCTTTCCCCCAGCCAGAGCAACACCCCCTACAAATATCTCTATCACTGTTGACAACACTATCATCTCCCCCGTTCCCCAACTCCACTGCCTGGGCGTCACTCTTGACTCCTCCCTCTCCTTTGCACCCTACATCCAAGCTCTGGCGCAATCTTGTCGATTCCAGCTACGCAACATTGCTCGCATCAGGCCATTTCTCTCCCAGAGTGCAACTAAACTTATCATCCACTCACTGGTCATCTCACGTCTCGACTACTGCAATGTGCTCCTCACTGGCCTCACTTGCTCCCACATCGCTCCCCTCCAATCTGTCCTCAACTCCGCAGCTAGGCTCATCTTCCTCTCCCGCCGCTCCACTTCTGCCACTCCCCTTCGACAAAATCTACACTAGCTCCCATTCCCCTACAGAATCCTCTTCAAACTCCTCACCCTCACATACAAGGCCATCTCTAATTCCACTGCTCCCTACATCTCCAACCTCCTCTCCCTTCATACTCCCTCCCGCCCACTACGGTCGGCTGATGACCGTCGCCTCTCCTCTGCCTTGGTCACTGCTTCCCATGCACGAGTTCAGGATTTTGCCCGTGCTGCACCCCTTCAGTGGAATGCGCTCCCCCGCTCCATTAGACTCTCCCCGACCTTGCAAAGCTTCAAACGGGCACTGAAAACCCACCTATTTATCAAAGCGTACCCCTCCAATGCATAACCTAGTCCTTAGGCTGCTCCTCCATCTCCCTGCCCCATGCCTTGGACATCTCTGCTTTGCTCGCATACCACCATCAGGCTTCTACCTGCTTGCTTGCACCTCATGTCATCTGTCTGTTGCCCCTCCCCACTAGATTGTTAGCTCTTCAGAGCAGGGCCCTCTTTCCTCTTGTCTAAGCCCTCTTCTTGACACATTTCACTCAGCGACTATCTTTACCTGCTTTTTCTCCTGCTGATAAATGGCCCCTCTCTATCTATGGCCGCCAGCCCCAAGTAGTACAATGATCACTCCCTCACTACTTATATCTAAGCTGTATTGTGTATGAGAATTGTGGTGCTCTTTGTTACCTGCACTCCATTTTTGTTATTTATTTACTGTTATGCTAAGTTTTGTCTCCCTGTACTGTCCTTTGTACGGCGCTGCGAAACACTTGTGGCGCCCTATAAATAAAATGTAATAATAATAATAATAACATGTCTGAGGCAGGGAGCTCTTCCCCTGAGGGATCCATTTTAGGGACACAGAGTTGTAATGTGGTGGCGCTACCGGCACACCACGAGCCTTAATGGGTGAAAAAATTACATGATAGTGTGAATCATATCAGTAAAAGAATGGATAAGTCTGAGTCTCATGCAGAAAACTGGAGAAAATCAGTGGAAGATGTGATTTTTCATAGTTCTGCCTTTTCATCCACAGGGGACCCCTCTGGGTCACATAAGAGGCCATTTGCATAAATAGTACAAACTGATACTGACACGGCAAAAAGCATTCAATACATGATTGTTGCTATAAAGGAGGCCTTAGAAGTTACAGAAGCCCCTCCTTTACCTCAGGAGAAGGCTTATTTTTATAAGGTAAAGAAATTAAATGTAACTTTCCCTCCTTCTCACAAACTAAATACTCTCTTTGAGGGAGTTTGGGCAAACCCTGAAAAGAAGTTTCAGATTCCCAAAAGAATTCAAGTTGCTTATCCTTTTCCAGCAGAGGACAGGAAAAGATGGGAGTCACCCCCCGTTTTATACTGTGTTCTGTCACGATTAACTAAAAAGGTGGTTCTTCCTGCCTTCACTAAAGGAGCCGGCAGACCGCAAGTTAGAGACTACGTTAAACTCTATTTATGTGGCCAATGGTACGCTACTCAGGCCCACCATTGCTTGTGCGTGGGTGAGTAGTGCTATCGAGAAATGGTCGGACAATTTGTCATCTGAAATGTACACAACCTAACGTTAGGTCATATCAAAGACGCTGCTGCATACATGCTAGAAGCCATGAAAGATATTGGGCTCTTGGGTTCAAAATCCGCTACCATGGCAGTCTCAGCTCGAAGGGCGTTGTGGATTCGCCAATGGAATGCTGATGCAGATTCCAAAAGAAATATGGAGGCTCTCCCGTATAAAGGTGAGGCCTTGTTTGGAGATGGGCTGGATGCTTTAGTCTCTGCGGCTACCGCAGGTAAGTCAACATTCTTGCCTTATGCTCCTGCACTGGCGAAAAAGTCACATCACTCTCAGATGCAGTCCTTTCAGCCCAACAGATACAAAAAGGGTAAAGGTTACCCTTTCTTTGCAGGTAGAGGGAGGGGAAGAGGAAAGAAGTCTGCAGCGTCTCCAGGATCGCAGGAGCAGAAATCGACCCCTGCTTCTGCCAAATCTGCAGCATGACGCTGGGGCTCCCTTGCGGGACTCCGCTCGGGTGGGAGCACGTCTGAAACTTTTCAGTCAGCTCTGGGTTCAATCGGGCCTTGACCCATGGGTCTTGCAAATAGTGTCCCATGGATACAAACTGGAGTTTCAAGACATCCCCCCATGCCGATTTTTCAAATCGACCTTGCCAGCTTCTCTTCCGGACAGAGAAGTAGTATCAGCTGCAATTCAAAAATTATGTCAGGATCAAGTCATTGTACTTTTATTCAAGCCTCTTTGTGGTTCTGAAGCTGGATGGCTCGGTCAGACCGATTTTAAACCTGAAATCTCTGAATCTTTACCTAAAAAGATTCAAGTTCAAGATGGAATCTCTGAGAGCAGTGATTTCCAGTCTGGAGGAAGGGGAATTCATTGTATCAGTAGACATAAAAGATGCTTACTTACATGTTCCCATTTATCTTCCTCATCAAGCGTATCTGAGATTCACAGTAAAGGATTGCCATTACCAGTTCCAGACGTTGCCATTCGGGCTCTCCACGGCACCGAGGGTATTCACCAAGGTGATGGCAGAGATGATGGTCCTCCTTCGACAACAAGGAGTAAATATAATTCCTTACCTGGACGATCTCCTGATAAAAGCGAGATCCAGGGAACGGTTGGTGCAGAACATTGCACTCTCCCTCTCAGTACTCCAACAACACGGTTGGATCATGAATTATCCAAAGTCACAGTTGGAACTGACAACAAGATTGTCCTTTCTGGGGATGATACTGGACACGGAAGTACAGAGGGTATTTCTTCCAGTGGAAAAGGCTCTGGAAATCCAGAAAATGGTCAAGCAAATTTTGAAACCAACAAGAGTGTCGATCCATCAATGCATTCGGTTGTTGGGAAAGATGGTAGCGGCCTATGAGGCGATACAGTTTGGATGATTCCATGCCAAAGCATTCCAGTGGGACCTGTTGGACAAGTGGTCCGGATCCCACCTACACATGCACCAGAAGATAATCCTGTCCTCCAAAACCAGGATTTCACTCCTGTGGTGGCGGCACAGTTCTCACCTGTTAGAGGGACGCAGGTTTGGGATTCAGGACTGGGTCCTAGTAACCACGGATGCAAGTCTCCGAGGCTGGGGAGCAGTCACACAGGGAAAAAGCTTCCAAGGAAAATGGTCAAGTCAGGAAACCTGTCTTCACATAAATGTTCTGGAATTGAGAGCCATTTACAACGGCCTTCTACAAGCGGTGCATCTTCTTCAGGATCAACCTGTGCAGATCCAGTCAAACAATGTAACAGCAGTCGCGTACATAAACCATTACGGCGGAATAAAAAGCAGAGCGGCAATGGCAGAGGTGACAAAGATCCTCCTCTGGGCAGAAAGACATGTAAGAGCTCTGTCAGCAATTTTCATTCCGGGAGTGGACAACTGGGAAGCAGACTTCCTCAGCAGACACGATCTCCTTCCAGGAGAGTGGGGCCTCCACCAAGAAGTCTTCACAGAGGTGACAAGTCTTTGGGGAGTTCCTCAAGTAGACATGATGGCATCTCGTCTCAACAAGAAGCTTCAGAGATATTGTTCCAGGTCGAGAGACCCTCAAGCAATAGCAGTGGATGCACTGGTGACCCAGTGGGTGTTTCGGTCAGTATATATCTTCCCTCCACTTCAACTAATACCAAAACTTCTCAAAATAATAATAAGAACAAGGGTTTGAGCAATCCTCATTGCACCATACTGGCCAAGGAGGGCTTGGTATCCAGATCTTTAGGAGTTGCTCATAGAAGATCCTCGGCCTCTTCCTCCTCGCGAGGACCTGCTGCAGCAGGGGCCGTGCGTGTATCAAGACTTACCGCATCTACGTTTGACAGCATGGCTGTTGTGCGCCGAATCCTAACCCGAAAGGGTATTCCCAAGGAAGTCATTCCCACTCTTATTCAGGCCAGGAAAGGAGTAACGTCTAAACATTACCACAGTATTTGGAGAAAATATGTGTCTTGGTGTGAATCCAAGAAGGCTCCAACGGAAGAGTTTCAGTTAGGATGTTTTCTCCATTTTCTGCAGGCAGGTGTGGATGCGGGCCAAAGATTGGGTTCAATCAAGGTCCAGATTTCAGCCTTGTCAGTTTTCTATCAAAAACAATTGGCCTCCCTTCCAGAAGTTCAGACGTTCGTGAAAGGGGTGCTGCACATCCAACCTCCATTTGTGCCTCCAGTGGCATCTTGGGACCTTAATGTGGTATTGCAGTTCCTTCAATCAGATTGGTTTGAACCTCTGCAGGAGATAGAATTGAAGTTTCTCACTTGGAAAGTGGTGATGCTCTTGGCCTTGGCATCCGCAAGGCGGGTGTCAGAATTGGGGGCCTTGTCTCACAAGAGCCCTTACCTGATCTTCCATGAAGATAGGACAGAGTTGAGAACTCGCCAACAATTTCTTCCTAAGGTGGTTTCGTCTTTCCATATAAACCAACCTATTGTGGTGCCAGTGGCTACTGACACCTTCACTGCGTCAAAGTTTCTTGATGTGGTTAGAGCTTTGAAAATTTATGTCGCAAGAACAGCTCGGATACGGAAAATAGAGGCTCTGTTTGTCCTGTATGCTCCCAACAAGATTGGGTGTCCTGCTTATAAGCAGACCATTGCGCGCTGGATCAGAGGGACGATTCAGCACGCTCAATCCACGGCAGGATTGCCCATACCGAAGTCGGTAAATGCCCATTCTACTAGAAAGGTGGGCTCATCCTGGGCGGCTGCCCGGGGGGGTCTCAGCATTACAACTTTGCTGAGCGGCTACTTGGTCAGGGGCAAACACGTTTGCAAAGTTTTACAAGTTTGACACCTTGGCCGATGAGGACCTCGAGTTTGGTCAATTGGTGCTGCAGGGTCATCCGTACTCTCCCACCCGTACTGGAGCTTGGTATAACCCCATGGTACTGAAGTGGACCCCAGCATCCTCTAGGACGTATGAGAAAACAGGATTTTAATACCTACCGGTAAATCCTTTTCTCCTAGTCCGTAGAGGATGCTGGGTGCCCGACCCCAGTGCGTACTTTACCTGCAGTTGTTAGTTTGTAGTTACACAAGTGTTGTGTTACGGTTATTTTTCAGCATGTTGCTGCAATTTGTTCATGCCCGTTGGCATGTGTTATGTTGAATGCCATGTTGTGCGGCATGGTTGAGGTGTGAGCTAGTATGAATCTCACCGTTAAATTAAAAGTGAATCCTTTCCTCTAAATGTCCGTCTCCCTGGGCAAAGTTCCTCTTCTGAGGTCTGGAGGAGAGGCATAGAGGGAGGAGCCAGTTCACACCCTTGAAATGTCTTAAAGTGCCCATGGCTCCTGCGGAACCGTCTATACCCCATGGTACTGAAGTGAACCCCAGCATCCTCTACGGACTAGGAGAAAAGGATTTACCGGTAAGTATTAAAATCCTGTTTTTTTGGGCAGCTGAGTTTATGGCTTCGGAGGAGGCTCCTAGTTTTGTTAGGTCGGCGGATGTGCGGTGGATAGGAGTGAGGGGTATGCTGTGGCAAGATCTGAAAGCCAAGCTTCTGGAGCAGGTTAGATGGTTTGGTCTGCCCAAAATGGTGGTGATTCACTTAGGTGGGAACGACCTAGGTAAAAGGAAGGCAGTGAATCTTCGGTTGGCCATAGTGCAAGATTTGCAGGAGATTGCGAGCGCTTGGCAGGGCTGCAGGCTAATTTGGTCTTGTATGGTGCTGCGTTTGTGTTGGCGAGGAGTCACGGATTGTAAAGCAATCGATGTAGCTAGACGGTTGCTAAATTTGTGGTGGCTCATGGAGGTGCTGTAGTTTGGCACCAACGGATCAAGTTCCGGTGCTTTTACTTATTTAGGCCAGATGGGGTTCACTTGCCTAGACAGGTATTGTGTATATTCCTTGAGGATCTGTTTTCGGTGGTGTGTTCATTGGGTTAGGGGTATGGTGGCGGAGCGTAGTTTCTGTTGAGCAGAACTTCGCTGTTGGTGGGAAAGAACGGCAAGTTACCTGTTTGTTGGATTAAAGAAGTTGCTTGGAGGTCGTTTGGTGGTTGGTTTTTAGGTGCGCTCACCTTCGTTGACCGCCTTCACGGGGGCAGCCTCATCACCTTCACGGGTAGATAGTCAAGATGGAGGTTGAGCGGATACCTATTGTGTGTTGGATGGTTTACTTCAGTTTTATAGGATAGGTTTTGTTCATGCGTTAGGGTTGTTTTAGCCGTTCTTTCGTGCCACCATACTTTAAATTAATTATTCACGCAGTTATTAGTTCATTTAAATAAATAGCTAAAATTTTTCTGCCAAATTCAAGTGTTAAGATGGTTATGGTTAAGGTATACAGGGCAATCCTCAGACTATATGAGGTTTATGCATACTGTAGTGATCAGGTCTGAATTAGGCCCACAATCAAGAACATTTTACAGAATTTGTTTTTATTTTATTATTATTCCTGTGACTTTGGGCCTGATTTAGAAATGCAGCAGCGATATGAAAATATGCGAATGCAGCAGGAGTCGCCCGAGGGAAAAAGACGACGTGGGTATCGCAGATCTACTTGCTGCGCCCTAAGACGCTGTATCAGATTATTTGCAAGACCATCGGCCACCTGAGTTTCCCTGAAGTTACTCAGATTGACCCTTGCAGCTCCATAGATGAGGGCAGGAAGTCTGCATTGGAAGACCCCATCCTGGGCACTCCCAGAAACTAGGGTTACCAACCCTCCTTTTATGGGAATACTGCTCAGCTCCGCCCACTCCCCAACCCCAAATGGCCACTGCCTGTTAATCAAGCTGCAGCTCAGAAGGCACTGCTTGAGACAAAGCAAGACCTGTTCTGCACATGTGCAAGCACCCCACTATTGGAGATGTAAGCAGGTTTGCGTACATAATCAAATTAAGCTCTTTAAGCTTTGATTTAATAGCAAATACTGTAACTAGAAAATGCATTAAAACATGTCCCGGTTCTGTCCCAGGTTATTAGTAAGAAGGGGACCTACTAGTGTAATATACACACCATCAACATAATAAATTATGACACAACAATCCTGCCTTCCACTTTACAAGCCTCATTTTGACAGCTCACAGGAAAGACTGATACACACAGCTAATGCAGTTTATTGATTTGTAATCCTTTGGGCAAAGAGCAGGTTTTTCTATAAAGGTTTTTTTTTTTTCCTGACTGAGCTTCTAATTTTTCTTTTAGAAGTGTAGATGTGATTGAAGGCAGAAAGCAAAATCACAAAAGACCTTTATTTTGAGAAAATTTAGAGGATTTTAAGAGCCCTTCTCCGTTTCATTAAGCGTGTACATTCCTCTCGTAATCTCTGCAGCAATCTGGAATACAACCTTTTTTGCTGAAAGTTTAAACCCTGAAATGCAACCACTGGTAATCTTGTTTTGAGCAACTGTAAGTGAGTGGTGCCTATTGTCCAAAATGAAGACAAGAAAAAAAAAAAAAGACTTGATTGCAGGTTTCCAGTGTTGTACCATGTGCTTAGAGATTTATTTCAACTTAAAGTTACAATAGGAAAGTGAGGCCGGTATGTCTTTCTTTTATTGTGTTTGGCTAAGTAAATTCAACAGTGAAATGGTGACCATGTACTTGTCATCGAAGAGACCTAGTCAATAAAATAGCTGTTTTTAGCTGCTCAGAACATTTTACTTTTTGATATTGTTATAGTATTTTTGCACTTTTACACCACTATATATATATATATATATATATATATATATATATATATCACTGTGAATTCAGTATGTGATGAAGTGGTGAATGAGTCCACCTCGTATGCCACTGTAGATTCCATAAATGGTGAAGTTGTATAAAGATCCACCTCCAGAGCCGGTCATAGGCATAGGCAAACTAGGAAAATGCCTAGGGCATTTGGTATGCCTAGGGGCACCAGCAGCTTCTGCTGATTAAAATGATATCTGGCTTGCCTATATTCTGTGTGTAGAATTTCGTATACAGATACAGCCACAGTCGCAACACAGTATATAGGCATGCCGCATATCATTTTAATCAGCAGAAGCTGCTTGTGCATCCTAGCCACATACCAATGCAAATAAGATGAATTTTCATCAAAAAAGGTGCCCAACGTTAGCAGAGCTGCCAGCTGACTCTGGCCCGGCATCTTCTGCTGCATGGCGCATTGGTGCATTGAGGCAAGATGTAAGAGGACACATCTGTAACCAAGCAGAGGCAGAGGTCACAGTGTTAGTGGCAGTGTGAGTGCTGTGTGCAGGTGGGTTGGTTGTGCAATAGTGTTTGGCATATGTGTAAGGGGCATTATGCATGTTGTGTACAAATGCATTAATAATGTGCGGCATATGTGTAAGAGGCACTATGTGTGATGTGTGTCATTATGTATGTATATATATATATATATATATATATATATATATATGCACTAATAAAGTGCAACATATGTGTAAGAGGCACTATGTGTGTAATAATGTGCATAATGGCATTAATAATGCGCGTCATATGTGTAAGGGACATTATGTGTATAAGGGCATTAATAAAGGTTGGCATAATGTGTAAGGCACATTATGTTTATTAAGGACATTAATAATGTGTCTCATATGTGTTAGAAGCATTACTGTGTGGTATTATGTGTATATAGGCATTACTAATGTGTGGTATTATGTGTATAAGGTGCTCTACTGTGTGGTGTTACGTATAGAAAGGGCACTATTGTGTGGCATAATGGGAATAAAGAGTAACATGGTGTGGTGTAATGTGAATAAGGGGCACTACTGTGAGGAGTAACATTTATAAGGTAAAGTAGTACTACTGTGTGATGTACCGTGAATAAGGGACACTATCGCATGCTAAAATATGAATAAAGTTTGGCGTAATTTGAATTGAGAGTAAGTGTGGCGTAATTTGAATTGAGGGTAATATTGTGTGGCCATGCCCCTTGCCAGCAAAAAACGTGCCCCTTTTTGGGCTGTGCGCAAACAGTACACACTGTTCCTATTTAAAATATAGTAGGTAGGAGCACCAAAATAAGGACTGCTGTGGGTGAGGGGTGATGGTGTTGAGAAAGGGGTGCATGGTCAGAGGCGGAACTAACGGTGGCGCTAGGGGGTACCAGCCAAAATCTTGCCTAGGGCATCATATTGGTTAGGGCCGGCTCTGTCCACCTCAAAAGATAGATCATACATTCAGTGTACCAGGGATCTTCCTTTAGTATGCAGCACCCTAGGACAAGAACCCTCTCACCAAAATAATCACCCAAGAGATTAAAACAATTACATATCAAAAACTTTGATTTAATAGAAAAATATAAAAATCGTGGCAAATCACAATACCAAACAAGTCCATGTCATAGTACAATCAATAGTGTAAATCTCCCCTCACCTTAACAAAGGTGTGAGCTCTAGGCGGAGATTATGATCTTATTGAAACAATGGATATAGACTGATGTTTAGCGCAAATCCAGGAATATTTTTTTTGTCTTTTATATATATATATATATATATATATATATAAGCAATGTATGGACCGGCACTCCCCTAAATGTGAGATCTGTTGCTCTGGTGCCTCTAGATTACATGGAATATGAAGAAGCAAAAACGGCTGCGGCACTCAGAGGCTTGAATCAATAAAGCAGTGTATTAAAAATAACACGTGTTATTTTTAATACACTGCTTTATTGATTCAAGCCTCTGAGTGCCGTAGCCGTTTCTGCTTCTTTATATATATATATATATATATATAGATATATAGATATATAGATATATAAATATATATAGATATTTTTTTTTTAAACTATAGGAGCTAGTACTGTGAATAAATCAATGCAGAAAAGTGACAAAAGGAACAAATAAATACTACATCCTTTAACATGGATGCAATCCCCATATTTGAACAGTGGCAACAGCTTTATGATCAGTCCAATGGGTCACAACGGTCTAGAATCTTGAAACTATAATGACAAAAAGCGCCCCCTAGGGCAGAGATTTTTTTAATTCAAGTAAATCCATATATATATATATATATATATATATATATATATGTGTGCATAACAATAGAGGAATTGGCGCCCTGGGGTCGTATCAACACTCAATATTCTATCAAACCCTTACATGATTTTGCAAATTTGATTAATAATTACCTCAAAACATAAAAATCATAATAACATGTTCCTCAATAAAATGTATTATAAAAAACACAAAGACAGATTCAATATCCGTAATTATACAGGGATAACAAGGTATCCTTCTCCTACAATAGACACAAATCAGTTGTTGCACAGGGGAAATGTAGATATATCTTTACAGTCTCCTCCTTCTCCTTATTGTACATTCAGAGTTAGCGTCATAAACATGTTCCAAGACTTCATCAGGGGTACATCTCAATTGGTTGGTAAATATTGACAATGAATAAATGAAATAGCAAAAAAAAAGTTCCAGAATGCTTTAAACAAACCCAATACACCACTGGGACTCTATGATGGGTTGTCGGTCAAGCCTTGTGGATCAAACGCTTGAGTGTGATATTCAGATACTCAGGTATAGGAGAAATTCATATAGGTATTAAACCCTCCAGCAGGACATTAATGCTAGCCCAGTATCTGTGCAAAATATATATATAGGTTCGGTATGGCATCCCAGTGGTTGAGATGCCAGCGGTCATGTGACCAACAGTGGCTCCAGACCATAGGAGGTAAGTATTTTTCCCATCCCTCTACCCTAACCTTAACCCTCTAGGGGAGGAGTTTAGGGCTAACCCTCGGGGGGGGGGGGGGGGGGTGTCTAGGGCTAACCCCCACCCCCCTAGTGCCTAACCATAACCCAAACCCCAGTATTTACCAGTGGGCTGTTGTTCTGGCGCTGGTGTCCCGAGTTGTGTTGGGATTCCGGCACATAACTGCTGGCATCCTGACCACCAGGATGCTGAATGCATCCCATATGTGTATGTATCTATATATATATATATATATATATATATATATATAGAGAGAGAGAGAGAGAGAGAGAGATGGTGTTTGAGAGGGCGCTGATGGGAATAGAGTTGGCCACTTCCCTTTTCAATATATCATATACCAAATTATTTTAGTATCCACCCAGTAGATCATCCAATTCGAATGTCAAAAACATTCAGAATTTTTCATTTATTTTCCATAAAAACTATACAACATTTTAAAACTTTCAAAACGAAGGCAGCAGTAATCCAACAGATAACAAAGAGAATGATTATCATTAAATTTACACCAATGACATTGAGATTACAGAAGTCATTTTCAGGTGAATAAGAGTGTCCTGGTTTTGTGGGTACAGCGTACCAAGACCCTATGCGTTTCATCCAAAAGGACTTCCTCAGATGAAGCAAACCAGTAGATTGATCAGTTGGAACTAATAATAAGATACTTCATCCAATTGATAGTTGAAATTTTCCAGGAATAATGAGAATATAAAGGGTGAACCAAGATAAACTAATTAGATTGAACTAGTGAAACACTTCATCCCATAGGTGGTTGAATGAAATTATGAGAATAAAAATACAAAATGGACCATTTGAGGATCAACTCACTCAGGAAATGTCGTTAAAAGTTATATCTAAGCATCCTCAATTGTTCATAGGTTAAAATCAAGAATAAAATTATCAGCCAGTGTAAAACATGGATCTCCTCCAGATTAGGATTATTTTTGATTGATTTATTTATTTATTTATCTTTACAGTGTACCGATTTGTGGCTTAAAAAGATTTCTGGCATCAAGGAACACTATTTACAGTACATTGATCTTTAAATATTGCATTCTGTTTTAACGGCTAGCATCAGTAGCTACAAATGTCCCAGCAAAAATAAACTCCAATAATAGACCAACACACAGTCCCCAAGATGTTGTCAGGAAATCATGGAAGTCTCCATCTTCCTCCAGATGATTCCTCTTTAAACAACAGATGACCTAGCACAAATTGTCAAAAAATAACAAATATAATGTCTACTGGTTCTTAATTGTGAAATATTTTAAATGCAATTAGTGCTCATCTACAATATATATCTTTATACTGCATACTGTGCTGTGCCCCCATAGTAGATGTCTGCAGTACAGTATAAATTCTCTTTAACAGATAATTTTGTTATACATTACAGGATTATGGTGGTTTTGATTCAATTATTTAGATATATCTTTCACATATTTTTAAAATAATGGATTAAAAAGGAATATAAGTGCTATGTATATGCCACATCAGGGTCCACCTTGTCAATATGCCTGACACTGTTGACATAAGTGTGGTCAACCCTATGAACCACACCCATTATTTCTATAGATAAGTTGGGGTGACCGGGAGCCACAGATAGCACCTGCCCGATGAAATACTGTATACATGTCTACGTAGGGGTATTGTAGCCTAAGATACAAGGCCACTACCTTCTCCTTGGTGTACATACCCTCTCATTTAGGGGACTATCTGTCACAATCCACATATCCGATGTGGATGGGATGTGATAAATTTGTACAAATTTGCAATGCGATATTTGAATACATCGCAAGATACATCACTCTTTCCCTCTAAAAACCACCATGAGAGTGTGACAGCACATTTACAGCTGACTAACATTCCCCCCCTCCCCAAAACTAACCCCTCTGAGACTGTATGAAAACTGAGAAACCGAATGGGAGTTTCACAGCACTAGCTGGCCAGGGTCACAGAGAGGAGGAGATATTTTTATTTAATTTTTTAACTCACAACTCAGTGCAAACTGCGTGGGTATAGTGCACCAAATAGTACAAACAATAGAATATATCTATTTTTTACTTTGCAGCTCAACTGTCGCTGCAGAAATTTAACAGGCTTTTATTTTATTACGTATGTGAATACAGGTTGAGTATCCCTTATCCAAAATGCTTGGGACCAGAAGTATTTTGGATATCGGATTTTTCCGTATTTTGGAATAATCGCATACCATAATGAGATATCATGGCGATGGGACCCAAGTCTAAGCACAGAATACATTTATGTTACATACACACCTTATACACACAGCCTGAAGGTCATTTTAGCCAATATTTTTTATAACTTTGTGCATTAAACAAAGTGTGTGTACATTCACACAATTTATTATGTTTCATATACACCTTCTACACACAGCCTGAAGGTCATTTAATACACTATTTTTAAGAACTTTGTGTATTAATCAAAGTTGGTGTACATTGAGTCATCAAAAAACAAAGGTTTCACTATCTCACTCTCACTCAATAAATTCCGTATTTCGGAATATTCCGTATTTCGGGAATATTTGGATATGGGATACTCAACCTGTAATACATGCACGGGTACAGTGCACACAAGTTGTGCAAACTCAAAAGAATCAATGTTTTTTTAAACTTTTTTAAATTTAGTTTTACTTTTTTATTTACTTTTTTTGCAACTGACAATGGGGCTTATTCTGACCCGTCCGCTCGCTGCTTTTTAATGCAGCAGAGCGAATGGGTCCCTACTGCGCATGCCAGACGGACGAAGGCCGTAGCAGGGATGCGATCGCCTCTGCCTGATTGACAGGCAGAGGCGATCACTGGGCGGGAGGGGGCAGAACGGCGGTGTTTGTCCGCCATTTCATGGGTGCGGTCCGGCCAACGCAGGCGTGGCTGAACAGAATGTCACACACAGCCTCTGTGGGCCGGGGAGCGATGAGTAGCTCCCGGCCAGCACGCTAAAGCTGTGTTGGCCGGAAGCTACTCTTGAAGTGCAAAGGCATCGCTGCTGTGCGATGCCTTTGCACTTCTGTGGGGGGGTGGGGGGACTGACATGCAGGGCAGACTAGCCCTGTGCTGGGCATCCCCCTGCATGTCAGGGAAGATGATCATAGCTGTGCTAAATTTAGCACGGCTACGATCAACTCGGAATGATTCCTCCATGGCCAGTGGCGGAACTAGCGAGCGGTGGGCCCAGGTGTGACAAAATGCTTTGCCCCCCTCCCTCATCCCATCCAAGTCCACCCCCTCACCCCTGGAGAGGATCTGGTGAGGGGGACCTGATCAGTGCCAGAGAAATGGATACCTAGCAACAGTGCCGTAACTAGACATTTTAGCACTGTGTGCAAGAAACGGCATTGGAGCCCCACCCCTGCATGCAAAACAGGGGCAGTGCGCGCCGTAGGCGCGTGCAAAAATACATAGGGGTGTGGCTTCGTGGGGAAGGTGTGTGGCCACAAAATAATACCAATTCATAAAACGGGGCACAGTAGTCTCCATTATTCAAATTACACTGCACAGTAGCACCACTACACCAGGTAGAGACCCTTTTACACCTTATGGCGGCCAGATTCCCCTTTTTTCACACATTACGGCAGACAGCGTCCCCTTTTTACACATAACGGCAGACAGCGTCCCCTTTTTACACATAACGGCAGACAGCGTCCCCCTTTTTACACATTACGGCAGACAGCATCCCCCTTTTTACACATTACGGCAGACAGCATCCCCCTTTTTACACATAACGGCAGACAGCGTCCCCTTTTTACACATAACGGCAGACAGCATCCCCCTTTTTACACATTACGGCAGACAGCATCCCCCTTTTTACGCATAACAGCAGACAGCATCCCTTTTTTACAAATAACGCCAGACAGCGTGCCCTTGTTACACATAATGGCTGACAACGTGCCCTTTTTACACATAATGGCAGACAGCGTCCCCCTTTTTACACATAATGGCAGACAGCGTGCCCTTTTTACACATAACAGCAGACAGCATGCCCTTGTTACACATTACGGCAGACAGATTCCCCCTTTTTACACATCACGGCAGACAGATTCCCCCTTTTTACACATCACGTCAGGCAGATTCCCCCTTTTTACACATAACGGCAGACAGCGTCCCCCTTTTTACTCATTACGGCAGACAGCATCCCCTTTTTACACATTACGGCAGACAGCATCCCCCTTTTTACACATAACGGCAGACAGCGTCCCCTTTTTACACATATCGGCAGACAGCATCCCCCTTTTTACACATTACGGCAGACAGCATCCCCCTTTTTACACATAACAGCAGACAGCATCCCCTTTTTACAAATAACGCCAGACAGCGTGCCCTTGTTACACATAATGGCTGACAACATGCCCTTTTTACACATAATGGCCGACAGCGTCCCCCTTTTTACACATAACGGCAGACAGCGTGCCCTTTTTACACATAACAGCAGACAGCGTGCCCTTGTTACACATTACGGCAGACAGCGTGCCCTTTTTACACATTATGGCAGACAGCGTGCCCTTTTAACACATTATGGCAGGTAGATTCCCCCTTTTTGCACATGAAGAAAGAAAGAAAGAAAGAAAGAAAGAAAGAAAGAAAGAAAGAAAGAAAGAATTATACTTACTGTCTCCGCTGGCTCAGGCTCCTCGGTGCAGCTTCTGGCAGAGATCCCGATTCCTGGGCAGGAGAGAAGGAGGAGGAGGGAGGTGGAGGAGGGAACCGCAGCAGCGCTGTGTTATTGGTGGAGGCGCTGCTGCTGCTGTCCCAGTCCTTCACCATAGGCTGTTCTCCGCCGCTGTGAATGCTGGGATGCGCTGGAAGACAGCCTATGGTGAAGCAGAGGGACAGCAGCAGCAGCAGCGCCTCAACCTATAACACAGCGCTGCTGCGGATCCCTCCTCCACCTCCCTCCTCCTCCTTCCCCAGTGTCCGCTGCTCTCCTCTCCGGGCGGCTATGTGCTGTGGGCGACGGTTGCCCGCAGCACACAGCGGCATGTAATGAGTCAGTTTGACTCATTACATGCTTTGGGCCCCTGGACAGTGACGGGCCCCAGTGCAATGCACTGGTTGCACTGGCGGTAGTTCCGCCTCTGCCCATGGCAATACACACCGTAGTGCTTCTTGTGAACACACAGCCACCTTAGATGGACACAGCCAATTTAACCAGCAGAGTACAGCTTTGCACTCAGCAGCATGCCCCTTGTATATATTGACTATACACACAGCTCAGCCAATATACTGCAGAGTACAGCGCAGCACACAGCAGCGTACTCCTTGTATACACTGACTATACACACAGCTCAGCCAATTTACAGCAGACAGCAGCTTGCATGAATGGAGTGAAATGGCACCGAGTCCTGGCCACGGCGTCCTTATATAGACTACAAAACCTGTAAGAATCAGACACTGGGAGGATGACGTTTTGCCTTAATGTGGAATCCGAGCCTGCCGGAAAACCCGGAGCCATGGCTCGGGTAGACTCAGATCCCGAAAGTTCAGAGCGGATCAGATTCCAGGTCACCTTTAGTTAATTAATATAGATCTTTTAAATCACATAAATGCCCCCTTTATATTTTTGATGTTTATTTCACTACATTAAGGTAAACAAACATTATCTACAAAGGAAAACTACTTTGAGGGATGCTGAATTACAGATTATTGTGTCTTAACACTAGACACTTCCCCCAGAATGCATAATGCCTGCTTGTGGCTTAAATTGTATAGATTAAAAATATTCAGACTTTTATTTTTTATTATTATTATTATTATTTGGTTGTGGTCTGTGGTTTTGTGGAAGGAAAGGCTAAACTAACATCAATATTTGTGAGCCTGTCAAGAGTCTGAAACTGCTATTAATGGGCAGCTAATGGCTGTAACGAAAATTGTTTCAGCACCAAGTCACATACTAGCATTCAGGGTGGTGGTGATGTGTGTGTGTGTGTGTGTGTGTGTGTGTGTGTGTGTGTGTGTGTGTGTGTGCGTGTGTCTGTGCATGTGTGTGTGTCTGTCCGCGTGTGCGTGTGTCATAAACATGAAAGTATGAGTATTTATAGTACAATATAGCCAATGGTGCTGTAATGCTTCTTCTCTGAATATTTTTAGCCATATTGACAATCAAATGTGAGAATTGACTGGAAGAAAGTGGTATAGCTCTATAATTCCAATCATTTGTTTCTGGTGAATAATATTGATGATATTTTACTAAATTTAGTAAAGAGAGACATATAGCACTTTCTTGGGTATCTTGTAAAAGTAAATCTAAACCTGAAAATAAAATGTTATATTTTATAGAAGAAAGTAAATGATATTGTCTAACTGATTGCTGAACTTAGGAATACAGTAGTGATGAGCGGGTTCGGTTCCTCGGAAACCAAACCCCCCCGAACTTCACCCATTTTACACGGGCCCGAGGCATACTCGGATTCTCCCGTATGGCTCGGTTAATCCGAGCGCGCCCGAACGTCATCATCCTGCTGTCGGATTCTCGCGAGATTCAGATTCTATATAAGGAGCCGCGCGTCGCCGCCATTTTCACTCGTGCATTGGAAATGTTAGGGAGAGGACGTGGCTGGCGTCCTCTCCGTTTGTGCTTATTGCTTAATTGTGGGGACTGGGGACCAGCAGTATTATAGTACAGTGCAGAGTTTTGCTGATCAGTGACCACCAGTTTTATCCGTTCTCTGCCTGAAAAATGCTCCATATCTGTGCTCAGTGTGCTGCATATATCTGTGCTCACACTGCTTTATTGTGGGGACTGAGGACCAGCAGTATCATATAGGAGGAGTACAGTGCAGAGTTTTGCTGACCAGTGACCACCAGTATACGTTGTCTGCCTGAAAAACACTCCATATCTGTGCTCAGTGTGCTGCATATATCTGTGCTCACACTGTGGGTACTGGGGACCACCAGTATATTATATAGGAGGAGTACAGTGCAGAGTTTTGCTGACCAGTGACCACCAGTATACGTTGTCTGCCTGAAAAACGCTCCATATCTGTGCTCAGTGTGCTGCATATATCTGTGCTCACACTGCTTTATTGTGGGTACTGGGGACCACCAGAATATTATATAGGAGGAGTACAGTGCAGAGTTTTGCTGACCAGTGACCACCAGTATATATAGCAGTACGGTACGGAAGGCCACTGCTCTACCTACCTCTGTGTCGTCAAGTATACTATCCATCTAGATTCTATACCTGTGGTGCATTTTAGTTTTGCAGTTTGCTGACAGTGACCACCAGTATATATAGCAGTACGGTACGGAAGGCCACTGCTCTACCTACCTCTGTGTCGTCAAGTATACTATCCATCTAGATTCTATACCTGTGGTGCATTTTAGTTTTGCAGTTTGCTGACAGTGACCACCAGTATATGTAGCAGTACGGTACGGAAGGCCACTGCTCTACCTACCTCTGTGTCGTCAAGTATACTATCCATCTAGATTCTAGACCTGTGGTGCATTTTAGTTTTGCAGTTTGCTGACAGTGACCACCAGTATATGTAGCAGTACGGTACGGAAGGCCACTGCTCTACCTACCTCTGTGTCATCAAGTATACTATCCATCTAGATTCTATACCTGTGGTGCATTTTAGTTTTGCAGTTTGCTGACAGTGACCACCAGTATATATAGCAGTACGGTACGGAAGGCCACTGCTCTACCTACCTCAGTGTCGTCAAGTATACTATCCATCTAGATTCTATACCTGTGGTGCATTTTAGTTTTGCAGTTTGCTGACAGTGACCACAAGTATATATAGCAGTACGGTACGGAAGGCCACTGCTCTACCTACCTCTGTGTCGTCAAGTATACTATCCATCTAGATTCTATACCTGTGGTGCATTTTAGTTTTGCAGTTTGCTGATAGTGACCACCAGTATATATAGCAGTACGGTACGGAAGGCCACTGCTCTACCTACCTCTGTGTCGTCAAGTATACTATCCATCTAGATTCTATACCTGTGGTGCATTTTAGTTTTGCAGTTTGCTGACAGTGACCACCAGTATATATAGCAGTACGGTACGGAAGGCCACTGCTCTACCTACCTCTGTGTCGACAAGTATACTATCCATCCATACCTGTGGTGCATTTCAGTTGTGCGCAGTATATATAGTAGTAGGCCATTGCTATTGATACTGGCATATAATTCCACACATTAAAAAATGGAGAACAAAAATGTGGAGGTTAAAATAGGGAAAGATCAAGATCCACTTCCACCTCGTGCTGAAGCTGCTGCCACTAGTCATGGCCGAGATGATGAAATGCCATCAACGTCGTCTGCCAAGGCCGATGCCCAATGTCATAGTAGAGAGCATGTAAAATCCAAAAAACAAAAGTTCAGTAAAATGACCCAAAAATCAAAATTGAAAGCGTCTGATGAGAAGCGTAAACTTGCCAATATGCCATTTACGACACGGAGTGGCAAGGAACGGCTGAGGCCCTGGCCTATGTTCATGGCTAGTGGTTCAGCTTCACATGAGGATGGAAGCACTCATCCTCTCGCTAGAAAACTGCAGTGCCACTCCTAGATGGGCCAGGTGTTTGTGTCGGCCACTTGGGTCGCTTAGCTTAGTCACACAGCTACCTCATTGCGCCTCTTTTTTTCTCTGCATCATGGGCTGTTTGGGGAATTTTTTTTTGAAGTGCCATCCTGCCTGACACTGCAGTGCCACTCCTAGATGGGCCGGGTGTTTGTGTCGGCCACTTGGGTCGCTTAGCTTAGTCACACAGCTACCTCATTGCGCCTCTTTTTTTCTTTGCATCATGTGCTGTTTGGGGACTATTTTTTTGAAGTGCCATCTTGTCTGACACTGCAGTACCACTCCTAGATGGGCCAGGTGTTTGTGTCGGCCACTTGGGTCGCTTAGCTTAGTCACACAGCTACCTCATTGCGCCTCTTTTTTTTCTGCATCATGTACTGTTTGGGGACTATTTTTTTGAAGTGCCATCCTGTCTGACACTGCAGTGCCACTCCTAGATGGGCCAGGTGTTTGTGTCGGCCACTTGTGTCGCTTAGCTTAGCTTAGCCATTTAGCGACCTCTGTGCAAATTTTAGGACTAAAAATAATATTGTGAGGTGTGAGGTGTTCAGAATAGATTGAAAATGAGTGTAAATTATGGTTATTGAGGTTAATAATACTATGGGATCAAAATGACCCCCAAATTCTATGATTTAAGCTGTTTTTGAGGGTTTTTTGTAAAAAACACCCGAATCCAAAACACACCCGAATCCGACAAAAAATTTTCAGGGAGGTTTTGGCAAAACGCGCCCGAATCCAAAACACGGCCGCGGAACCAAATCCAAAACCAAAACACAAAACCCGAAAAATTTCCGGTGCACATCTCTACTTAGGAACAACATTTTCTGAAAATGAATCGGAAGTTGCTTGCTGAATGCTGTTAAGTGCTAGCATATTACTCTGAAAGTTTATCCTAAATCCTAGCTCACTCACTTCAGATAGTGATTTATGAATATACAGTACTGTTAGCAACAGAGTTTACTGCCACAGATTTCAATAACCTTCTTTGCCTATTTGCACATAGACTACAAACAAGAATATTAAAAATTTTAGTTACAGCCCCTGACCCATAATTTTCCTCCATTCACCTGAAGTGTATACAACACTTGTATTTAGGTTTGTCCAGTAGTGCATACCTCCCAACTGTCCCGATTTTCGCGGGACAGTCACGTTTTTTGGAGACTGTCCCGCTGTCCCAGTGTCCCGCGGTGGGGGAGGGGGGGTGGGGGGGGCAGTTGGGAGTCTCTGTCTCTCGCTGCCCTGCTTAGCAGTCTATTCACTGGAGTCAGAGGGAGAGGGGGCATGCCAGCGGCTCACAGAGCGCTGGGCATGCCCCCTCAGTGATAAAAATGGGGGCATGGCTCATGATCGCGGGTCCTCCCATGAATACACGCCCCCTTTTCTTAGGCCACGCCCCTCATGACCCTCTTTATGGAGATACAAAGTTGGGAGGTATGGTAGTGACGTGCGGTGAGGTAAATGGCTTTGATGGCACTGGCTAGTATCAGAGCCAAATTTATACACACGTATATAAATCTAAGTGTTCATGTGGGCATTATACAAAGGTGCAGCAGCATATACTGCTGTGAATTTGGTGAGTTTTGATCAGAGATGTGCGATCAGATGTGGCAGGTATGGCACAGTGTTAATTTTTACATTGCCTTCCCTCCCACATTCAGCGGGAGGCTCCCAATTTTTAAATAATCCTCCCGCTGCCCTGCAAACCTTGCCAGCCCCCGGATTTTAAGGGTCCTCACCGAAAATCAGGACTGCACATGCGCAAGTCTGGAGAGGCTGGGCCTGCATGGGAGACTTCAGGGCCAGCCACCGCAGTGTTGTGTGTAGCAGCGGCCGTCTTGCTGGGCACACTGCATACTGAGAAGCAGTCTCAATATCAAGGGTGTGCTTCCCTGTGTCTGGTCCCTCCCACCACACTCAGAGAGAGCTGCGTGTATCAGCCCAGCAGCAGTAGAAGCTGTCCTCTCTCTCTGCTCCTCGGCTCTCACTGCCAGTGCCGTAACTAGGCATTTTAGCGCTGTGTGCAAGAAACGGTATTGGCGCCTCCCACCCCCCCCATGTAAGATAGGGGCAGTGCACGCCGTAGGCGCACAAAAAATATATAGGGGCATGGCTTCATGGGGAAGAGGCGTGGCCACAAAATAATACCAATTCATATTACGGTGCACAGTTGTCTCCATTATTCAAATTACGCTGCACAGTAGCGCCACTACACCAGGTAGAGTCCCTTTTACACATTACGGCAGACAGCGTCCCCTTTTTACACATTACGGCAGACAGCATCCCCTTTTTACACATTATGGTAGACAGCGTACCCCTTTTTACACATTACGGCAGCCAGTCCCCCTTTTTACACATTACGGCAGACAGCGTCCCCCTTTTACACAGTACGGCAGACAGAATCCCCTTTTTGCACATTACGGCAGACAGCGCCCCCCTTTTTACACATTACGGCAGACAGCGTCCCCTTTTTACACATTATGTCATCCAGTCCCCCTTTTTACACATTACGGCAGACAGAGTCCCCTTTTTACACATTACGGCAGACAGAATCCCCTTTTTACACATTATGGCAGACAGCGCCCCCCTTTTTACACATTATGGCAGACAGCGTCCCCTTTTTACACATTACGGCAGCCAGTCCTTCTTTTTACACATTACGGCAGACAGTCCACCTTTTTACACATTACGACATATATATATATATTTATGTATATATATATATCAAAAAATAGGGGAGAGTTTATTGCTCCACTTGTGTACAACACCAAATAATCTAAAATCCACTTAAGAATTAACGACACTCCCTAGGAATTAGCACAGGGCGTCAGCTGTCCCCCAGAAAACACAGGGATGGTAGTTCCCTGAAACAGCGAGTAATGCACACAGGGGGGTGGGGGATATAGCGACCGTCGGTGTCTTAAAAATAGTTCAGAAATTGTGGATTTAAAATCGTATCTAAAATGAGTAACCAGATCTAGAAATTGTTTAAAAAAGGGGGGTGATGTTTATTTAAACACTAAAACAGACAAATTGATTACATAAAATCTATAAAATTTAAGCAGCAACAATTCTTAAAAAATGGGATAAAAACAATAAACACAATGCTATAAATACCAGTTAAAAGATATAAAACAATTTAACTTAACTTGGTGAAGTCTAAGTGACGAAACGCGTTGGGCTACCTGGCAGTGACCTCATACCAAGTTAAGTTAAATTGTTTTATATCTTTTAACTGGTATTTATAGCATTGTGTTTATTGTTTTTATCCCATTTTTTAAGAATTGTTGCTGCTTAAATTTTATAGATTTTATGTAATCAATTTGTCTGTTTTAGTGTTTAAATAAACATCACCCCCCTTTTTTAAACAATTTCTAGATCTGGTTACTCATTTTAGATACGATTTTAAATCCACAATTTCTGAACTATTTTTAAGACACCGACGGTCGCTGTATCCCCCACCCCCCTGTGTGTATATATATATATATATATATATATACACATATATACAGATCTATACATATCTATTTCTATACATACATATAAATATATATATATATATATATATATATACTGCTCAAAAAAATAAAGGGAACACTAAAATAACACATCCTAGATCTGAATGAATGAAATATTCTTATTAAATACTTTGTTCTTTACATAGTTGAATGTGCTGACAACAAAATCACACAGAAATTATCAATGGAAATCACATTTATTAACCCATGGAGGTCTGGATTTGCAGTCACCCTCAAAATTAAAGTGGAAAAACACCCTACAGGCTGATCCAACTTTGATGTAATGTCCTTAAAACAAGTTGAAATGAGGCTCAGTAGTGTGTGTGGCCTCCACATGCCTGTATGACCTCCCTACAATGCCTGGGCATGCTCCTGATGAGGTGGCGGATGGTCTCCTGAGGGATCTCTTACCAGACCTGGACTAAAGCATCCGCCAACTCCTGGACAGTCTGTGGTGCAACGTGGCGTTGGTGGATGGAGCGAGACATGATGTCCAAGATGTGCTCAATTGGATTCAGGTCTGGGGAACGGATGGGCCAGTCCATAGCATCAATGCCTTCATCTTGCAGGAACTGCTGACACGCTCCAGCCACATGAGGTCTAGCATTGTCTTGCATTAGGAGGAACCCAGGGCCAACCGCACCAGCATATGGTCTCACAAGGGGTCTGAGGATCTCATCTCGGTACCTAATGGCAGTCAGGCTACCTCTGGCGAGCACATGGAGGGCTGTGCGGCCCCCCAAAGAAATGCCACCCCACACCATTACTGACCCACTGCCAAACCGGTCATGCTGGAAGATGTTGCAGGCAGCAGAACGTTCTCCTTGGCGTTTCCAGACTCTGTCACGTCTGTCACATGTGCTCAGTGAGAACCTGCTTTCGTCTGTGAAGAGCACAGGGCACCAGTGGCGAATTTGCCAATTTTGGTGTTCTCTGGCAAATGTCAAACGTCCTGCACGGTGTTGGGCTGTAAGCACAACCCCCACCTGTGGATGTCGGGCCCTCATACCACCCTCATGGAGTCTGTTTCTGATTGTTTGAGTAGACACATGCACATTTCTGGCTTGCTTGAGGTCATTTTGTAGGGCTCTGGCAGTGCTCCTCCTGTTCCTCCTTGCACAAAGGCGGAGGTAGCGGTCCTGCTGCTGGGTTGTTGCCCTCCTACGGCCTCCTCCACGTCTCCTGATGTACTGGCCTGTCTCTTGGTAGCGCCTCCATGCTCTGGACACTACGCTGACAGACACAGGAAACCTTCTTGCCACAGCTCACATTGATGTGCCATCCTGGATGAGCTGCACTACCTGAGCCACTTGTGTGAGTTGTAGGGAGGTCATACAGGCACGTGGAGGCACACACACTACTGAGCCTCATTTTGACTTGTTTTAAGGACATTACATCAAAGTTGGATCAGCCTGTAGGGTGTTTTTCCACTTTAATTTTGAGGGTGACTCCAAATCCAGACCTCCATGGGTTAATAAATTTGATTTCCATTGATAATTTTTGTGTGATTTTGTTGTCAGCACATTCAACTATGTAAAAAACAAAGTATTTAATAAGAATATTTCATTCATTTAGATCTAGGATGTGTTATTATGGTGTTCCCTTTATTTTTTTGAGCAGTATATATATATATGGGTTCACTACGGCTGGCCGGCGGTCGGGCTCCCGGCGACCAGCATCCCGGCGCCGGGAGCCCGACCGCCGGCTTACCGACAGCTTGGCGAGCGCAAATGAGCCCCTTGCGGGCTCGCTGCGCTCGCCACGCTACGGGCACGGTGGCGCGCTACGCGCGCCACACTATTTTATTCTCCCTCTATGGGGGTCGTGGACCCCCACGAGGGAAAATAATTGTCGGTATTCCGGCTGTCGGGCTCCCGGCGCCGGTATACTGAGCGCCGGGAGCCCGACCGCCGGCAAACAGAAGACCACCCATATATATATATATATATATATAACCCTTTTTACACATGAGGCAGCAGAGAGAGGTGTGTGTGTTTGTGGTGTGTGGTGTGCGTGTGTGTGTTTGTGGTGTGCGTGTGTGAGTGTGTCTGTCCCCCGTCCAGTTCACTGATTAAGGACTCCACACACATAGCAAACTTGGTAGAAGAAGCTGCTACCACTGGGCATGTGCAGCAGCTCTGCTCTGTCCCTTAAACTGCATGAAGTGGCAGCAACTCTAGTAACCGTATTGTATACTATTGCTATTGTCATAATTTGAGAAACTTGCAAAACTTGCTAAGAGGAGGGGGTTTCTGGGCAATCGGAACCCCCCCCCCCCCCCCCCCGCATTGCCTAAGTTAGCTGCTGCTTTACTTTGCACTGAAATGCTGCTCTAAGTAAAAGTGAATATCTTTGAAGACTGGAGAGTGCTCCTAGCTTGAAAACACCCCTCATTGCAATAAATACACCCATAGGTGGAACTAGAAACACCCCTGCACGGCGCATTCTGTTGCCACCTGGAATCTCCCTGAAACTAGTTTTCAAAAGTAGGCAAGTATGTCTTATGGGCCCCACACACTTGCCGATTTGCCCGATGTAACCGACCAACGATATTATCATTGGCCGATTTTTCAACAGTGGTTTCTAGCATACACACTGGACGATGTCTATGGACGATTTGGACAATATGACATTAGATACATCAATATCGTCCAAATTGGCTTGCATGTATAAATGATGAATGATTGCAGGCACATGCATTATTCATCGTTGTTGCATACACACTTAACAAGAACCGGACCCACTCGAACTTTGGAATCCGAGGCGGGATCTGGCTTGGAACTTCCCACCTTATTCAGATCCCAAACCGAGGTTGAACGTCATCATCCTGCTGTTGGATTCTCATGGCTTTTGGATTCTATAAAGGTTCCTGGTGATCGGCGCCATATTCACTCCGGCTGTGGAGAGTGTAAAGGATGGACGTGTCCATCTCAGCACTGTATTGTCTGGTGTTCTGCGGGTGTTCTGTCTGCTGAATCAGTCCAGGGATGCTCTGTCTGCTGTATTAGTCCAGGGGTGCTCTGTCTGCTGTATAAGTCCAGAGGTACCCTGTCTGCTATATCAGTCCAGGGTGCCCTGTATGCTGTATCAGTCCAGGGGTGCTCGTACTGCTGTATCAGTACAGGGGTGCTCTGTCTGCTGTATCTGAAAGGGATGATCTGTGCGTCCATCCAGGGCTCCGTCCCAGTGTAAAATTAAAATAATAAAAGCTAAAAACAAAAAGCCTAAAATATAATTATACAATTTTTTTTATGCTGTACCCCTGTGTACTATACAATATTTATATTACTTTCATAAGTACTGTGACACTGCCGGTCAGGCTGCAGTATATTATTATTTTGTACTCATACACGTATTGTGCAACACTGTTGGTGAAGGTCAACCGCAGTGTTTGATTACTATTTCTGATTCACACACATATTGTGTGACACTGTGGGTGAAAGTGGTACCACAGTAATATATTTTATTCCCTACTCATACACGCATACACATATTGTGCAACACTGTTGGTGAAGGTCAACCGCAGTGTTCAATTACTGTTTCTGATGCACACAAGTATTGGGTGATGCTGTGAGTGAAGGTGGTACCACAGTAATATATTTTATTTGCTACTCATTCATGTTTTGTGTGACACTGTTGGTGAAGGTCAACTGCTGTGTTCCATTACACTTTATAATGCACACATGTATTGTGTGTCACTGTGGGTAAAGTATATACAGTATATACTGTACAGTATATACTGTAAAATATATACAGTAATATATTTTATTTCCAACTCATATACGTATTGTGCGACAATGTTGATGAAGGTCAACTGCAGTGTTTGATTACTATTTCTGGTGCACACACATAATGTGTGACGCTGTGGGTGAAGGTGGTACCACAGTAATATATTTTATTTCCTACTCATACACGTAATGTGCGACACTGTTGGTGAAGGTCAACCGCAGTGTTCAATTACTGTTTCTGATGCACACAAGTATTGTGTGACGCTGTGAGTGACAATGGTAACACAGTAATATATTTTATTTCCTACTCATACAAGTTTTGTGTGACACTGTTGGAGAAAGTCAACTGCAGTGTTCGATTACTATTTCTGACGCACACAATTATTGTGTGTCGCTGTGGGTAAAGGTGGTACCACAGTAATATATTTTATTTCCTACTCATACACGTATTGTGCGACACTGTTGATGAAGGTCAACTGAAGTGTTCGATTACTATTTCTGATGCATGTGCATATTGTGTGACGCAATGGGTGAAGGTGGTACCACAGTAATATATTTTGATTCCTAATCATAGATGTATTGTGTGACACTGTAGGTGAAATTAAACCGCAGTGTTTGATTACTATTTCTGACTCATACTTGTATTGTGCGACACTGAAGGTGGTACATTTTTTGTACAAATTGTGGTGTATGCTGTACCCAACTTCATTCGTGTTTGTGGATAAATATGGAGGACAAACAATTGGGAGATCAGGAAGCACATACTAGTGGGGCAGGTGCTGCCACCAGTCATGATGATACAAGTCCGTCAGGGTCATCTACTAAAGCAAATTCCCAGGGGCATAGAGGGCTTAAGTCAAGGCATGTAAAATCATTCAATTTTAAAGTGGTAAAGAAAAAAACATCAAAAAGAAAGTAAGCTGCAGAGGCAGTAAGACAAACTGTGAATTCAGAATCAGAACCATCAGACATTCTTGAGGTACGTTTAGGGGTGTCCACGTCATCTATGTGTGCGTCTGACATTTTTCACACTGTGATCATAGAGAAGCCTTTTTCACCTTCTTCCACTGTTTCTGAACCATCTGCACATGTGGGGAGCAGTACAAATAAAGATGGTGATGATGGGGAGGACATAATAGAAATTGAGGATTCATGTGTGAAAGTAGCACATTGTTGTTTGTGTAAGTCAGCCACCAATGGCTGCAGTTGTTGACCGTGATAAAAAGAAAGTAGAGATGTGCGGCAGGCACTTTTCGTGTTTTGTGTTGTGGTTTTGGATCTGGATCCTCACCAGTGTTTTGGATCTGGATGGGTTTTGCCCAAACCACTCTTTCGGGGTTTTGGTTTTGGATCTGGATGATTTTTGAAAAAACAACACAAAACAGCTACAATCACAGAATTTGGGGGTAATTTTGATCCTAAGGTATTATTAACCTCAATAACATTAATTTCCACTCATTTCCAGTCTATTCTGAACACCTCACAATATTATTTTTAGGCGAAAAGGTTGCACCGAGGTACTGTAGCTGGATGACTTTGCTAAGCGACACAAGTGTGCGGCACAAACACCTGGCCCATCTAGGAGTGGCAATGCAGTGTCAGACAGGATGGAAGATTTAAAAACTAGGCCCCAAACAGCTCATCATGCAAAGAAGAAAAAGAGGTGCAATGAGGTAGCTGGATGACTTTGCTAAGCAACACAAGTGTGCGGCACAAACACCTGGCCCATCTAGGAGTGGCACTGCAGTGTCAGACAGGATGGCACTTTTAAAAACTAGGCCCCAAACAACTCATCATGCAAAGAAGAAAAAGAGGTGCTATGAGGTAGCTGGATGACTTTGCTAAGCGACACAAGTGTGCGGCACAAACACCTGGCCCATCTAGGAGTGGCACTGCAGTGTCAGACAGGATGGCACTTTTAAAAACTAGGCCCCAAACAGCTCATCTTTCAAAGAAGAAGAAGAGGTGCAATCAGGTAGCTGGATGACTTTGCTAAGCAACACAAGTGTGCAGCACAAACACCTGGCCCATCTAGGAGTGGCACGCAGTGGCTGAATGTCGAAAGTGGCCCACAATTTTTTGGCCCACCGACAGCATCTCCTTCATGACCCTGTCATTCAAAAAATTCTGCACCACCAAATTAATTGTATGTGCAAAACATGGGACGTGCTGGAATTTTCCCAGATGTAATGCATGCACAATATTGGTGGACTTATACGGCAGTTCGCCTGAACTTATACGGCAGTTCTGCTGGACTTATATGGCAGTACCACTGGACTTATATGGCAGTACCATTTGACTTATATGGCAGTACCACTGGACTTATACGACAGTACCACTGGACATATACGGCTACATCATTGGACTGGACTTACTGTAAATGGCAGTACCCCTGGACTTATACGGCAATACCCCTGGACTTATACGGCAGTACCATTGGACTTATACGGCAGTACCCGTGGACTTATACGGCAGTACCATTAGACTTATATGGCAGTACCACTGGACTTATACAGCTGCACCAATGGACAGGACTTATACGATAATACCACTGGACTTATACAGCAGTACCCCTGGACTAATACAGCAACACCCCTGAACTTATACGGCAGTACCACTGGACTTATACGGCAGTACCACTGGACTTACCTGGCTGAACCACTGGACTTTTACAGCAGTACCCCATGACTTATACGGCAGTACCACTGGA